>NC_142799.1:24240537-24332576 GCF_049724085.1 Artemia sp. Qi Xiang Cuo
CACACACAAACACTCGCAAACACACAAAAACTTACAAACAAACATACAAAAAACTAACAAACACACACAAAACTTACACACACACACACAAAAACTTACACACACACAAAAACTTATACACACACAAAAACTTACACACACAAAAAAACTTAAACACACAAAAAAACTTGCAAACACACAATAAATTACACACACACACACACACACAAAAACTTACACACACAAAAAAACTTAAACACACACACAAACTTAAACACGCAAAAACAAACTAACACAAACTAAATAACATACACATACAAACAAACTAACACACACATAAAAACTTACACACACATACACAAAAACATACACACACACACAAAAACTTACACACACAAAAAAAAACTTACACACACAATAAAACTTACACACACACAGAAAAACTTACACACACACACACACAAAAACTTACACACACACACAAAAACTTATACACACACAAAAACCTACACACACAAAAAAACTTACACACACACAAAAACTTACACACACACACACATAAAAACTTACACAAACAAAAACTTACACACACAAAAACTTGTGTGTGTGTAAGTTTTTGTGTGTTTGTGTGTAAGTTTGTGTGTGTGTGTAAGTTTTTGTGTGTGTGTGTAAGTTTTTTGTGTTTGTGTAAGTTTTTTTGTGTGTGTGTGTAATTTTTTGTGTGTGTGAAAGTTTTTGTGTGTGTGTAAGTTTTTGTGTGTGTGTAAGTTTTTGTGTGTGTGTGTAAGTTTTTTTGTGTTTGTTTGTAAGTTTTTTCTGTGTGTGTGTATTTTTTTTTTTTTGTTTAAGTTTTTGTTTTTGTTTGTTTTTTTTTGTTTGTGTGTGTATGTTTTTGTGTGTGTGTTATTTTTTGTGTGTGTGTTAGTTTTTATTTGTGTGTGTGTGTGTGTGTAATTTTTTTCTGTGTGTGTGTAAGTTTTTGTGTGTGTGTAATTTTTTTTGTGTGTGTATAAGTTTTTGTGTGTGTAAGTTTTTTTGTGTGTGTAAGTTTTGTGTGTGGGTGTAAGTTTTTGTGTCATAAAGAAATTGTGTGTCATACAGACATAAAGAAATTTAAAGTTCTATTCTAAATTTTTAGATGGAATATAGAAAAAGTAATACTATGATTGTGATTATTTTCCATGAAGATAAAAAGTTTCGCTTTATTTCTAATTTTTCGTAAATTCAGTTCCGATTTTTCTCAAAGAGATGAAGAATTTAAAATTCTGTTCCAAATTTTTAATAGAAGATAAAAAAAGTTATACATTGATTGTGAATATTCGACATGAGGATAAGGAGCTCCATTTTAATTTTGAGTTTTCTCGAAGAAGTGCAAAATGTTCAAGTTTTCTTCTGAATTTTCTTAAAGAAGAGAAAAAAATAGCTCAATTCTGAATTTTACCAATGAAAATGAAAAAAATCTTCCACTTCAGTTCTTATTTTCTCAAAGACATAACAAATTTAAAGCTCAGTTCTAAATTTTTCTATAGAAGATAGGAAAAGTTATACTATGATTGTGATTATTTTCCAGTGAAGATAAAAAGTTTTACTTTAATTCTAATTTTCTTAAATTCAGTTCCGATTTTTCTCAAAGAGATGAAAAATTTAAAGTTCTGTTCCAAATTTTTCATAGAAGATAGAAAAAGTTATACGTTGATCGTGAATATTCATCATGAAGATAAAAATTTCCATTTTAATTCTAAATTTTCTCAATGAAGTGCAAAATGTTCATGTTCTCTTCTAATGTTCTCGTCCATCAAAATAATCCATATAAAGGGGGATAGAACACAACCCTGCTTAACTCCTGATTTAATACAAAACCAGCTGCGAACCTCATTTCCTACCTTAACCGCAGCAGTGTTACTCTCGTACATAACACTAATCACTTTACTGTATTTGTCTGGTATACCATACAAGGATAACACCTTTACTAAATTTCCTCTATCAACAGAATCGAACGCTTGCTCATAACCTATAAAACTGAGTACCAAATGTGTTTGAAAACTTAGGCACTTCTCAATTATTAACCTAAGAGTGAAAATTTTGTCAACACATCCTCGACTTTTCTAAAACCGCACTGCTCTTCTCTTAAAACTTTGTCTACGGCATCTCTCAGTCTAAAAAGTATCATATTACTAAGCAATTTGCTACCTACAGAGACCAGGCTAATGCCTCGATAATTACCACACTCACTTTTATCACCTTTCTTATAAAGTGGCTTAATTAAGGTTTTCCTAAAATAGTTAGGTACTTCCCCTTTTTCAAAAATCCTATTCATAATCTTCAGTAACTTATTTCTAGCCTCAGATCCACCATATTTAAAAAACCTATTTACTACCCTATCAGCACCTGGAGCCTTATTATTCTTTAATCCTTTTAGTACTGTTGCTAATTCCTCCTCACAAAAAAATCTTCCTTCACATCCAAGGTATCACAAACTTTTTCATTTTCCTCTATATTTTTTCCTGCAACTCTATCTCGGTTAAGCAAATTCTCAAAATTTTCGGCCCATCTCGCTTTAGCTTTTTCCTTATCGCTAATTGCCACCCCATTCCTATCTTTAACTGGGACAAGTCTGGATTGACTACTACCTCTTAATTTGTTAACGTGCCAGTACAATATTTTACTACTGTGCCGTCTAGATGTATCTTCTAAATCCTCGGCAATTCTATCCATGGCCTCCACTTCACACCTCCTTAGTTCATATTTCAATTCTTTCTCCACTTTCTTTACATTTCTTTTGTTTTCATGCGATCTATCACTCTGATAATTCTTGTACAAGTCCTTTCTCCTTTCTATTAAACATAAAGCTTTTTCACTAATATTCTTAGCTGCAGTTCTAGCTTTCTTCCCTAATACACCTTCAGCAAATTCACAAATTATTTTTCTAAAATTATTCCAACCATCTTCCACGTTATCAAATTCTAAACTCTCAAGTTTAGTATTCAACTGTTCCTGGAAAGTTTCTCTCAAATTCTCATCCTGGAGTCCACTAACATCATAACTTCCCGGGAGGTAATTACCCTTCCGATATTTCAGTTTTAAATTAACCTTTGACACTACTAGATGGTGATCTTTACTTTTAATATGAATAAGGGCACTCCTATGCACACTAGTATCTTGTATTGATCCTGTCAGTCTTCAGTTTACTATAGCATAATCAATAAGGCTTGCTGTCTTACCATCACGTGAATACCATGTTAACTTATGAACCATTTTATGACCAAACACCGTATTGGTTATAATTAGATTGTTATACCTACAAAATTGCAAAAGTCTGTATCCATTACTGTTTTCTTTTCCTACACCAAATTTACCTAAGCTGTGACACCATCTATCCTTATTTCTACCAACATGGGCGTTAAAATCTCCCAGTAATAACATCATATTTCTACCTGGGACCTTGTCTATTTGCTCCTGTAACTGTAAGTAAAATTCATCTGAGTCTCTAGTATCTCCATCAGTCAGTTCTACAGGGGCGTATACTACTATAGTTGATACCCTGAACTTTCTAGTCATAAAATGAGCAATTAGTATTCTATTATTAATACCTTCCCAGCCTAATCAAGACTTATCAGCTTCCTTATTCATCACGAGCCCTACTCCCTGTCTATGTACCCCATCCTTCCTGCCTGAGTAAACAAATTTTATAGCACCTAATTTCAGGCTTCTTACGCCTGGGATATGAGTTTCTGAAACCCCTAATAAGTCCAGTTCGAATTGTCTGAATTCGTCAGTCAAAATGTCGATAAAGTAGTCATATTTTAACGTTGTAACATTCCAAGTTACAATTTTCATGTTCTTTAAATCATTGAAATTTTTTTCGCCTCAGGAAAAGCAATGATCCCGGATACTAGTGCAGGACGGGGATCACATATCTTCTCAAGTCTACACCGAAGTGCTTAAGCCGACTTCGAACCGGACAGCAAGAAGTCCCTGGGACCTCCATCAATGGAGGCTTTGTGCAATCCTGGGCCAATCTTGGTCACAACATGGTTTTCAGCACTTGGCGATGCTCTTCTATCAACAAGAGTCAAAATCCTGCACAGACAATCTCAAGCCTATTACCTCCGACTCATTATATATTCTTGTCTACAAATATTATGCTACTACGGGGAGGCAACCCGTAACAGATAAATTAGCTAGGAAGAGGTTTTTCAGCCCAAAGACGCCCATCAAAACATACCAATCCCAGAAGAATTGTCCATTAATCAGATTCCCATGCGAATGCTGTATCGTTTACTGGGCTATAATTTCCTCTGAGGGGCGCCACTCCTCAATTGGGAATAGAGTTGATTGCAAGGTCCCCAGTCTTGCAGGTACCCCGAAAAGGTCAAGACAGCCCTTTAAAGAGGCCGTTGTCCATATATCTGGATCTTACGCCCTGCCACAGTTGTCCTTCTATAGAGGATCCTCCTGCGATGGTGTTCTGCATCATCATGCAATTTAACCCATTGCTGGGAGAAGGTTTGCAACTCATGGAACTTGTGGAGAAACCAGCGGGCCCTTTTGAGTGTACATTTGAGGTGCCTTCTTCCTCCTCGACCTGTATTGATGGCCCCGAGCTAGGGTGCCCAAGTTTCTATTAGGGAACCCCAGAGACAAGGCCCCCTTCTTGGTCTGTGCCTCCTATGGAGGTACTCTATATATCTGTAGAGCATGCCCCTATCGCCACCTGGGGACAAGCTGAATGGCCTGGGGGAGGCCAGATAAACAGATCACTTTTGTTTTGCAAAGGCCATAACTCAATGACATATTTAACCTACTACTTATAAATATACATAACTCACTGACTAGGCCTATATAAGTTATATACAGAAATATATAACTCAGTGACATATTTATCCTACTACTTATAAATATGTGTAACTCACTGACTAGGCCTATCTAAGTTATATAAAAAAATATATAACTGAGTGACATATTTAGCCTACTACTTATAAATATGTGTAACTCACTGACTAGGCATATAAGTTATATACAGAAATATAGAACTCAGTGACATATTTAGCCTAATACTTAAAATACTTGTAACTCACTGACTAGGCCTAGATAAGTTGTATACAGAAATATATAACTCAGTGACATCTTTAGCCTACTACTTATAAATATGTGTAACTCACTGACTAGGCCTATATAAGTTATATACAGAAATATATAACTGAGTGACATATTTAACCTACTACTTATAAATATGTGTAACTCACTGACTAGGCCTATTTAAGTTATATACAGAAATATATAACTCAGTGACATATTTAGCCTACTACTTAAAATATGTGTAACTCACTGACTAGGCCTATATAAGTTATATACAGAAATATATAACTCAGTCACATATTTAGCCTACTACTTATAAATATGTGTAACACACTAACTAGGCCTAATTGACTAACACTCACAATCGTCCAAGAAACATCCATCAAAGTGAGAAAAATCCTGTTTTTTCATTCTCACTGACAAAAACCATAAAACATCCATCAAAGTGGGAAAAATCCTGTTTTTCAAGTGAGAAAAATACTATTTTTTCATTCTCAGTGAGAAAAACCATAAACCACGTGGTTCGTACGGGAGTAGTGGGGTCCCCTCTACTCTCAACGTACATAAATAATAAAAAAAATTGAATATTAATTTTAATTTTATTTGGTTAAATAGATTTCTCGAAATCTGTTTAATTTTATTTACGAACGTTTTAATTATTACATTCAGTTGTAATTAGTTTTTTTATTAGGAATCGATTGTAAGACCAAGTTCTAATGAGAGGTCCATATAACCGTCTGTGGTTTAACCATTCTAAGGGCAATAAATCAATCTTCAACACTTCAATAATTACAATTTTTCTTATAATGCGAGGGTGATTATGAACATATTGAACATGCTAAGAAACAGAACTGCAAACGTGCTGAAACAAATCATGTGTCAGGTATTCTTGGGTTGGTAACTCTAAAATGTAAGTAAGAGAAAATTAAAATTTTGAATTATCAAATTTTATAAGTTAAAGCAACTACCTTTTGTCTTCACGCGGATTTTCTCGCCACCAAATCTATATTCATCAGAATATTTTGGATGAAAATTTATTTTGGATTCTTTTTAATGATTCTGAGACTAGCCGTGCTCATTTTCAAAGTATTTTATTAGGCTTTATTTCCTGGTACGAAAAAAACAAAAAAAATTATAACCAAAAGTAAAAGCTTTTGAGTTTAGTCAGTTTGGGAAACTACATCCTAACAGTTACAGTTTGGACTTGGCTCACTTTATTATTAGGTCCTCTACAGTATTTTTCTTTACCCGTCTTCTATGGTGACATTCTGATAAATGACTGAATTAAAAATGCGAACTCCCAAGCCCACTTTGCTTCGCTTTCTAATGTAAGAATTTTTTATCATACTTTTCGGATTAATCTGAGCTCCTGCTTCGATTACACCGTCGGGGCTGAGGACCTTTAAAAGAGAAAAAAAGTTGTTTACGCAGACAAACGAATTATTTTGTTTGTTGGGGCAGCCCCCCCTTATATACGAAATAATCTCTGTTCGTTTTAAAATCTAATGTTGCTCCTTACTTTCAGTTGAAAAAACTGATTTTTTCTTCCATTCCCATTAAAACTGGCCTGACAATAGTTTCCTGGTACGAAAGAAAAAAAAATTATAACCGAAAGTAAAAGCTTTTGAGTTTAGTCAGTTTGGGAAACTACATAATGACAGTTACAGTTTGGACTTGGCTCACTTTTTTTTTCTTTCTTTTTTTTATTTACAAACGGGTTACAATAAATAAATAAACAAACATCTTTACCAGGTCCTCTAAAACAATATATTTCTTTACCCGTCTTCTATGGTGAAATCCGGATAAATGACTGAATTAAAAATACGAACTCCCAAGCCCATTTTGCTTCGCTCTCCAATGTAAGAATTTTTTATCGTACTTTTTGGATTGATCTGAGCTCCTGCTTCAATTACACCGTCGGTGCTGAGGACCTTTAAAAGAGAAAATAAGTTGTTTACGCACACAAACGAATTATTTAAAAACATATGGTTAAAAAATTTCAAGTCAGACGTTTCAAATTTACCTAGAGATTTTCGACTTTGACTGAAAAAGATATACAGGGAAAGAAAAATGCACCAATTCTTTGCACTTTCACAGGAGAAAGGGTAGTTGGCCTTTTTGGGCCCCTTTTCTTCTAAGCTAAGGTTTTAAGAAGTTTTCCAATAGCTTCTTAATGTCTTCTTATATTTCCAGTTTTCAAAATCAATATAATTTCCTGTCCAAATAAATTCATAAGTACACGTGCTCTCAAGGGTAATAGAAAAATTTCCAAAGCAGTAACTAGATTTGAGCCAAGTTAGTCCGCATACTACAGCTATTACTGACAAGTTAACATAGACCAGGCCACCTTAGGCCAAAAAAGCAACGCAGGTTCCTCTTCCTTCCCAGTCTATTCAAAGCCTCCTTCTTTACAACCTCCCACGAAGTTCTAATTTCCCTTAAATCTTCCCTTACGACATCTTCCCATTCCAACCGAGGACTTTCCGTTTAGCTCTGGACAGTAGACCCAAAACACAATCTTCGGCAATCTGTCATCCTGCATCTGCAGAGCGTGCCCTAGCCATCTCAACCTTTCTCTCATATTAGCCCTAGAAAGCAAGATTATACAACACTTTTCGTACAGCCTACTGTTTGAAATATGGTCAGTCAGTCGGGTACCCAAAACAATCTGTAGCCAATTTCTCTAAAAAACGTCAGGCAAATTTCCTCCATTTTTCGGAGCGCCTATGCTTCAAAATCATACTTGACAACTGTCATCACTATAGCTTCCAATATTCTACTCTTGGTTCGCAGACTTATCTTCCTGTTGTTCCAAACTTTTTAAAGATTCAAACAATACCATGGATCTTGGCTATTCTACTTTTAATATTTGTTCTGCACCCACCGTCATTACTATGGTAAGTGAAGCTGTCCAGTTGCCCAATCTTTTCCTTATCCAATGTCACCTTTTCATCTTCACTTATTCCTAGCCTAAGTGACTTAGTCTTTTTAACATTAATTTTCAAACCTATTCTAGCCTTCTACACTCACTAAACCTCTAAAAGTACATTCATTTTATTCACACTTTCGTCTAGGATGCTTAAATCATCAGGATATTCTAAGTCTAGGAGAGTTTTACTTCTCCATTTGATTCCATGCTCTTCCATTGCCTTTGCTGTGCTCCTTAGGACAAAGTCCATCAAAATGATCCATATAAATGGGAATAGAAAGCAACCCTGCTTAACTCCTGATTTCACACGAAACCCAATACTAACCTTATTTCCTAACTTAACCGCAGCAGCGTTATTCTCGGATATACCTAAAAGTAAGGAGCGACCCGGCTCAGTAGTAGCCGAAACTCTAAAAAACGGAATTTTGATACCAGTAGATATATCAAAAGAATCGGATATTTATGCTGATTTCAAATATATAAGTTTCATCAACTAAAGTCCTACCCACAAAAAGTTATGAGCCTGTAAAATTGGCCTTATTTTTGAGAAAAGGGAGAAATACCCTTTAAAAGTGATAGAATCTTGATGAAAAACAAACCACATGATTCAGCATAACAGAAACCCCTACTGTAGATGTTTCAAGCTCGTATCTGCAAAAATGTGGAATCTCGTATTTTTGCCAGAAGAAAGATCACGGATGCGTGTTTATTTGTTTGTTTTTCCCAGGGGTGATCGTATCGATCCAGTAGTCCTAGAATATCGTGAGAGGGCTCATTCATACGGAAATTAAAAGCTCTGGTGCTCTTTTTAAGTGACCAAAAAATTTGGAAGGAAACTTGGCCCCCTCCGACGCTAATTTGTTTTCCCAGAGTCACCCAATCAAAATTTTGAGATAACCATTTTAGTAGAAAGCTATCTTATAATCATGACGGGACTCAATATATGGGCATAGAGTCCCTAGGGAGAACACCTGTGCTGTCAGTCCCAATCCCACCGCGACACCCCTGCTGCCATCTACAATTTAGTCTAACGTTGACAGTACATAATTTATGGTTTTTGTCAGTGAGAATGAAAAAACAGTATTTTTCTCACTTTGATGGATCCAGGAATAGGAAACATTAGACATGATTAATGTCCGACAGGTGATGTCAAGATTGATTGATTTGTCACGAAATGTTTCCGGGGAAGTTTATTAATGTCTTTGATGTATTTCCAAAGAGAAAAGTTTCGATCGAATATTTATTAATGTCTTTGGAGTTCTTCCATGAAAATTGTTTCCGGGCGAATGTTTTGATCTTAGAGATGAAGTGATTAGCGCGGGAAAGGGTTTCTTAGTAATTTCAAATGTGACAGCGCAGGGATGCCAAAAACAATAGGGACACGCAGAAATTACGTTTAGGGGTTATTTGGGTGAAACCGTTTTATACATTTTAGGGAATTATTTCAGCGAAACAGTTAGCAATACTTTTCAAAAGGCATTTCAGGACAAGTTTTTTTCTTAGTGACCGTCCTAAACCCATTTTACAAATTGAAGTACCAATCCTTTTTACCCACAACTTAGTTATAGGTAAGAGTTTGAAGTTTTACCTTAGAAACTTAGCTTAGAGTTTAGTTTGGTTTAGTTTTAGTTAAAAGTTTAGAGTTTTTTATCTTAGAGTCTTAGCTTAGAGTTTTTGTTAGAGTTCTAGTTTAGTTTAGTTTTAGTTAAGAGTTTAGAGTTTTTAGCTTAGAGTCTTAGCTTAGAGTTTTATTCAGAGTTCTAGTATAGTTTAGTTTAGTTACAGTTCAGAATTTAGAGTTTTAGCTTAGAGTCATAGCTTAGGATTTTACTTAAAGTTGTAGTTTGGTTAAGTTTTAGTTAAGAGTTTCGAGTTTTAGCTTAGAGTCTTAGCTTAGAGTTTTTGTTAGAGTTCTAGTTTAGTTTAGTTTTAGTTCAGAGTTTAGAATTTTAGCTTAGAGTTTTTGTTAGAGTTCTATTTTATTTTAGTTTTAGTTAAGAGTTTAGAATTTTTAGCTTAGAGTCTTAGTTTAGAGTTTTTTGTTTAAGTTCTAGTTTAGTTTAGAGTTTTAGCTTAGACTTAGAGTTTTAATTAGAGTTCAAGTTTAGTTCAGTTTTAGTTAATAGTTTAAAGTTTTATCTTAGAGTCTTAGCTTAGAGTTTTTGTTAGAGTTCTAGTTTAGTTTAGTGTTAGTTAAGAGTTTAGAGTTTTTAGCTTAGATTCTTAGCTTAGGGTTGAAGTTTATTTTAGTTATAGTTAAGAGCTTAGAGTTTTAGCTTTGACTCTTAACTTAGAGTTTAAGTTTAAGTTCTAGTTTAGTTTAGTTTTATTTAAGACTTTAGAGTTTTTAGCTTAGAGTCTTAGCTTAGAGTTTTAGTAAGAGTTCTAGTTTAGTTTAGTTTTAGTTAAGAGTATAGAGTTTTACCATAGAGTCATAGCTTAGAGCTCTTGTTAGAGTTGAAGTTTAGTTTAGTTACAGTTAAGAATTTAGAGTTTTAGCTTAGAGTCATAGCTTAGAGTTTTACTTAAAGTTGTAGTTTAGTTAAGTTTTAGTTAAGAGTTTCGAGTTTTAGCTAAGAGTCTTAGCTTAGAGTTTTTGTTAGAGTTCTAGTTTAGTTTTCGTTTTAGTTAAGATTTTAGAGTTTTACATTTGAGTCTTAGCTTAGAGTTTTTTTTAGAGTTCTAGTTTAGTTTAGTTTTATTTAAGAATTTATAGTTTTAGATTAGAGTCATAGCTTATATTTTTAGTTATAGTTATATTTTATTATATTTATAGTTAAGACTTTATAGTTTTAGCTTAGATTCATAGCTTAGAGTTTTAGTAAGAGTTCTAGTTCAGTTTAGTTTTAGTTAAGAGTTTAGAGTTTTAGCTTAGAGTATTAGCTTATAGATTGTGTTAGAGTTCTAGTTTAGTTTAGTTATATTTAAGAGTATAGAGTTTTTATATTATATTATTATATTATATTTTCTTTTATATTTATATTTTATTTTAGTTATATTTAATATTTTATAGTTTTATATTAGAGTCTTAGCTTATAGTTTGTGTTAGAGTTCTAGTTTACTTTAGTAATAGTTAAGAGTTTAGAGTTTTAGCTTAGAGTTTGTGTTAGAATTCTAGTTTAGTTTAGAGTCTTAGCTTAAACGTAGAGTTTAAATTAGAGTTCTAGTTTAGTTTAGTTTTATTTAAGAGTTTAGTGTTTTTAGCTTAGAGTCTCAGTTTAGAGTTTTTGTTAGAGTTCTAGTTTAGTTTATTTATAGTTAAGAGTTTGGAGTTAGTTTTACTTAAGAGTTTAGAATTTTAGCTTAGATAATTAGATTAGAGTTTTTGTTAGAGTTCTAGTTTAGTTTAGTTTTAGTTAAGAGTTTAGTGTTTTTAGCTTAGAGTCTTAGTTTAGAGTTTTTGTTAGAGTTCTACTTTAGTTTAGTTTTACTTAAGAGTTTAGAATTTTAGCTTAGATACTTAGCTTAGAGTTTTTGTTAGAGTTCTAGTTTAGTTTAGTTTTAGTTAAGAGTTTAGTGTTTTTAGCTTAGAGTCTTAGTTTAGAGTTTTTGTTAGAGTTCTACTTTAGTTTAGTTTTAGTTAAGAGTTTAGAGTTTTTAGATTAGAGTCTTATTTTAGAGTTTTTTGTTGAAGTTCTATTTTAGTTTAGAGTTTTAGCTTAGACTTAGAGTTTTAATTAGAGTTCTAGTTTAGTTTAGTTTTAGTTAAGAGTTTAGATTTTTAGCTTAGAGTCTTAGCTTAGAGTTTTTATTAGAGTTCTAGTTTAGTTTTAGTTAAGAGTTTAGAGTTTTTAGCTTAGAGTCTTAGTTTAGAGCTTTTGTTGAAGTTCTAGTTTAGTTTAGTTTTAGTTAAGAGTTTAGAGTTTTTAGCTTAGAGTCTTAGCTTAGTTTTATTTAGAGTTCTAGTTTAACTTAGTTTTAGTTAAGAATTTAGAGTTTTACCATAGAGTCCTAGCTTAGAGTTTTAGTTAGAGTTAAAGTTTAGTTTAGTAAAAGTTAAGAATTTAGAGTTTTGGCTTTGAGTAAAAGATTATAGATTTACCTAAATTAATTTTTGTGTTAATATTTAGATGTAAGGTTCGAGTTTTAAATTAGTATTAGCTTAGAGTTTTTGTTAGATCTTCTGCGTATTTCAGTTTTAGGTCAGATTACATTGTTTTACTATTTAGTCTTAGGTTATAGTTTTTATTAGAGTTCTAGTTTAGTTTAATTTTAGTTAAGAATTTGATGTTTTACCTATGAGTTTCAGTTAGAGTTCTAGTTTAGTTTAATTTTAGTTAAGATTTTAGTGTTTTACTTTAGAGTCTTAGCTTAGAGTTTTAGTTAGAGTTCTAGTTTAGTTTAGTTTTAGTTAAGAATCTAGAATTTTAGCTTAGAATCTTAGCTTAGAGTTTAGTTTATTTTAGTTTTAGTTAAGAGTTTAGAGTTTTTAGCTTAGAGTCTTAGCTTAGAGTTTTGTTGAAGTTCTAGTTTAGTTTAGTAATAGTTCAGAGTTTAGAATTTTAGCTTAGAGTCTTAGGTTAGAGTTTTGTTAGAGTTCTAGTTTAGTTTAGATATACTTAAGAGTTTGGAGTTTTACCTTCGAGACTTAGCTTAGAGTTTTAGTTTAGTTTAGTTTTAGTTAAGAGTTTAGAGTTTTTTAGCTTAGAGTCTTAGATTAGAGTTTTTGTTAGAGTTCTAGTTTAGTTTAGTTTTAGTTAAAAGTTTGGTGTTTTACCTTAGAGTCATAGCTTAGAGTTTTTGTTAGAGTTCTAGTTTAGTTTAGTTTTAGTTAAGAGTTTAGAATTTTAGCTTAGAGTCTTAGCTTAGAGTTTTTGTTAGAGTTCTAGTTTAGTTTAGTTTTATTTAAGAGTCTAGAGTTTTTAGCTTAGATTCTTAGCTTATAGTTTTTGTTGAAGCTCTAGTTTAGTTTAGTTTTAGTTAAGAGTTTAGAGTTTTAGCTTAGAGTATTAGCTTAGAGTTTTTGTTAGAGTTTTAGTTTAGTTTTAGTTAAGAGTTTAGAGTTTTAGCTTAGAGTCGTAGCTTAGAGTTATAGTTAGAGTTGAAGTTTAGTTTAGTTATAGTTAAGAATTTAGAGTTTATTTATCTTAGAGTCGTAGTTTAGAGTTTTTGTTAGAGTTCTAGTTTAGTTTAGTTAAGAGTTTTATCATAGAGTCATAGCTTAGAGTTTTTGTTGAAGTTGAAGTTTATTTTAGTCATAGTTAAGAATTTAGAGTTTTTAGCTTAGAGTTTTACGTAGAGTTCTAGTTTAGTTTAGTTTTAGTTAAGAGTTTAGAAGTTTTATCTTAGAGTCTTAGCTTAGAGTTTTTGTTGAAGTTCTAGTTTAGTCATAGGTAAGAATTTAGAGTTTTTAACTTAGAGTCTTAGCTTAGAGTTTTACTTAGAGTTCTAGTTTGGTTTAGTTTTTGTTAAGGGCATAGAGTTTTAGCTTGGAGTCTTAGCTTAGAGTTTTAGTTAGAGTTCTAGTTTAGTTTAGTTTTAGTTAAGAGTTTAGAGTTTTAGCTTAGAGTCTTAGCTTATAGTTTGTGTTAGAGTTCTTGTTTAGTTTAGTAATAGTTAAGAGTTTAGAGTTTTAGCTTAGAGTCTTAGCTTAGAGTTTTTGTTAGAGTTCTAGTTGAGTTTAGAGTTTTAGCTTAGACTTAGAGTTTTAATTAGAGTTCTAGTTTAGTTTAGTTTTAGTTAAGAGTTTAGAATTTTAGCTTAGAGTTTTAGCTTAGAGTTTTTGTTAGAGTTCTAGTTGAGTTTATTTATAGTTAAGAGTTTGGAGTTTTACCTTAGAGACTTAGTTTAGAGTTTTATTTTAGTTTAGTTTTACTTGAGAGTTTAGAGTTTTAGCTTAGATACTTAGCTTAGAGTTTTTGTTAGAGTTCTAGTTTAGTTTAGTTTTAGTTAAGAGTTTAGTGTTTTTAGCTTAGAGTCTTAGCTTAGAGTTTTTGTTAGAGTTCTACTTTAGTTTAGTTTTAGTTAAGAGTTTAGAGTTTTTAGATTAGAGTCTTAGTTTAGAGTTTTTTGTTGAAGTTCTAGTTTAGTTTAGAGTTTTAGCTTAGACTTAGAGTTTTAATTAGAGTTCTAGTTTAGTTTAGTTTTACTTTAGAGTTTAGAGTTTTAGCTTAGAGTCTTAGCTTAGAGTTTTTTTTATAGTTCCAGTTTAGTTTAGTTTTAGTTAAGAGTTTAGTGTTTTTAGCTTAGAGTCTTAGTTTAGAGCTTTTGTTGAAGTTCTAGTTTAGTTCAGTTTTAGTTTAGAGTTTTAGCTTAGAGTTTAGAGTTTTACCATAGAGTCCTAGTTTAGAGTTTTAGTTAGAGTTAAAGTTTAGTTTAGTAACAGTTAAGAATTTAGAGTTTTAGCTTAGAGTCATAGCTTAGAGTTTTACTTAAAGTTATAGTTTGGTTAAGTTTTAGTTAAGAGTTTCGAGTTTTAGCTGAGTCTTAGCTTAGAGTTTTTGTTAGAGTTCTAGTTTAGTTCAGTTTTATTTACGAGTTTAGAGTTTTACCTTAGAGTCTTAGCTTAGAATTGTTGTTAGAGTTCTAGTTTAGTTTGATTTTATTTAATAATTTGATTTTTTACCTTTGAGTTTCAGTTAGAGTTCTAGTTTAGTTTACTTTTAGTTAAGATTTTAGTGTTTTACTTTAGAGTCTTAGCTTAGAGTTTTAGTTAGAGTTCTAGTTTAGTTTAGTTTTAGTTAAGAATCTAGAATTTTAGCTTAGAATCTTAGCTTAGAGTTTAGTTTATTTTAGTTTTAGTTAAGAGTTTAGAGTTTTTAGCTTAGAGTCTTAGCTTAGAGTTTTGTTGAAGTTCTAGTTTAGTTTTAGTTAAGAGTTTAGAGTTTTAACTTAGAGTCTTAGCTTAGAGTTTTTGTTATAGTTTAAGTTTAGTTTAGTAATAGTTAAGATTTTAGAGTTTTAGCTTAGAGTCTTAGCTTAGAGTTTTAGTTAGAGTTCTATTTTAGTTTAGTTTTATTTAAGAGTTTCGAATTTTAGCTTAGAGTCTTAGCTTAGAGTTTTTGTTAGAGTTCTAGTTTAGTTTAGTTTTAGTTAAGAGTTTAGAATTTTAGCTTTGAGTCTTAGCTTAGAGTTTTTGTTAGAGTTCTAGTTTATTTTAGTTAAGAGTTTAGAGTTTTAGCTTAGAGTCTTAGCTTCGAGTTTTTGTTAGAGTTGAAGTTTAGTCATAGTTAAGAATTTAGTTTTATAGCGTAGAGTCGTAGTTTAGAGTTTTTGTTAGAGTTCTAGTTTAGTTAAGAGTTTTATCATTTAGTCTTAGTTTAGAGTTTTTGTTGAAGTTGAAGTTTAGTTTAGTAATAGTTAAGAATTTAGAGTTTTTAGCTTAGAGTTTTACGTAGAGTTCTAGTTTAGTTTAGTTTTAGTTAAGAGTTTAGAGTTTTATCTTAGAGTCTTAGCTTAGAGCTTTTGTTGAAGTTCTAGTTTAGTCATAGGTAAGAATTTAGAGTTTTTAGCTTAGAGTCTTAGCTTAGAGTTTTACTTAGAGTTCTAGTTTAGTTTAGTTATAGTTAAGGGTTTAGAGTATTATCTTGGAGTCTTAGCTTAGAGTTTTAGTTAGAGTTCTAGCTTAGTTTAGTTTTAGTTAAGAGTTAAGAGTTTTAGCTTAGAGTCTTAGCTTAGAGTTTTTTTTAGAGTTCTAGTTTAGTTTAGTTTTAGTTAAGAGTTTTGAGTTTTACCTTAAAGTCTTAGATTAGAGTTTTAGTTAGGGTTGAAGTTTCGTTTAGTTTAGTTATAGTTAATAGTTTATAGTTTTAGCTTAGAGTCTTAGCTTAAGGTTTTAGTTAGAGTTATTGTTTAGTTTAGTTTGAGTTAAGAGTTATAGCTTAGAGGTTTAGCCTAGAATCTTAGCTTAGAGATTTAGTTAGAGTTGAGGTTTAGTCTAAACTAGCATAACCACAAAATTACACAATATTGCATAGAAATACCAAAACCATAGGTTAGATTAGGTTAGGTTATGTTAGAGGTTAGGTTTCTCCACGTTTAAGTTAGGTTAGATTAGGTTAGCTTATCATGAGCGCTCCTGATAAGCTAACCTAATCTAACTGGTACAAAGTCGACATGGGGAGAGTTTCCGGCGAGTATGGTTAGGTTAGGTTAGATCAAGTTAGGTTAGGTTAAGTTAGGTTAGGTTAGCCTACGTACGCGCGCGTACGTAGGCTAACCTAACCTAACCTAACTTAACCTAACCTAACTTGATCTAGACTCTTGATCTAAAACTCTAAACTCTTAACTAAAACTAAACTAAGCTAGAACTCTAACTAAAACTCTAAGCTAAGACTCCAAGCTAAAAATCTAAACCCTTAACTATAACTAAACTAAACTTCAACTATAATTAAAAATATAAGATAAGACTACAAGTTAGAACTATTAACTAAACTAAACTAGAACTTCAACAAAAACTCTAAGCTAAGACTCTATGTTAAAACTCTAAACTCTTAACTAAAACTAAACTAAACTAGAAATCTAAGTAAAACTCTAGGCTAAGACTCTAAGCTAAAAACTCTAAATTCTTAACTATGACTAAACTAAACTTCAACTTCAACAAAAACTCTAAGCTATGACTCTATGATAAAACTCTAAACTCTTAACTAAACTAAACTAGGACTCTAACAAAAACTCTAAACTACGACTCTAAGCTAAAAACTCTAAATTCTTAACTATAACTAAACTAAACTTCAACTCTAACTATAACTTTAAGATAAGACTCTAAACTAACATTCTAAACTCTTAACTAAACTAAACTAAAACTCTAACAAAAACTCTAAGCTAAGACTCTAAGCTAAAACTATAAACTCTTAACTAAAACTAAACTAAACTAGAGCTTCAACAAAAACTCTAAGCTAAGATTCTAAGCTAAAAACTCTAAACTCTTAACTAAAACTAAACTAAACTAGAACTCTAACAAAAACTCTAAGCTAAGACTCTAAGGTAAAATTCTAAACTCTTAGCTAAAACTAAACTAAACTATAACTCTAACTAAAACTCTAAGTCATGACTCTAAGGTAAAACCCTAAACTCTTAACTAAAACTAAACAAAACTAGAACTCTAACATAAACTATAAGCTAAGACTCCAAGATAAAACTCTAAACTCTTAACTAAAACTAAACTAAACTAGAACTCTAAGCTAAGTCTCGAAGGTATAACTCCAAACGCTTAACTATATCTAAACAAAACTAGAACTCTAACAAAAACTCTAAGCTAAGACTCTAAGCTAAAATTCTAAACTCTTAACTATTACTAAACTAAACTTCAACTTAAACAAAAACTATAAGCTAAGACTCTAAGCTAAAACTTTAAACTATTAACTAAAACTAAACTAAACTAAACTAGAACTTCAACAAAAACTCTAAGCTAAGACTCTAAGCTAAAAACTCTAAAGTATTAACTAAAACTAAAATAAACTAGAACTCTAACAAAACACTAAGCTAAGACTCTAAGCTAAAATTAAAAACTCTAAACTAAAACTAAACTAAACTAGAACTCTAACTAAAACTCTAAGCTAAGACTCTAAGGTAAAACACTAAACTCTTAACTAAATGTAAACTAAACTAGAACTCTAACTGATACTCAAAGGTAAAACATCAAATTCTTAACTAAAATTAAACTAAACTAGAACTCTAACAAAAACTCTAAGCTAAGACTCAGCTAAAACTCGAAACTCTTAACTAAAACTTAACCAAACTATAACTTTAAGTAAAACTCTAAGCTATGACTGTAAGCTAAAACTCTAAATTCTTAACTGTAACTAAACTAAACTTTAACTCTAACTAAAACTATAAGCTAAGACTCTATGGTAAAACTCTAAACTCTTAACTAAAACTAAATTAAACTAGAACTCTAAATAAAACTAAGCTAAGACTCTAAGCTAAAAACTCTAAACTCTTAACTAAAACTAAACTAAACTAGAACTCTAATTAAAACTCTAAGTCTAAGCTAAAACTCTAAACTAAAACTAAACTAAACTAGAACTTCAACAAAAACTCTAAACTAAGACTCTATGCTAAAAACACTAAACTCTTAACTAAAACTAAACTAAACTAAAACTCTAGCAAAAACTCTAAACTAAGACTCTAAGCTAAAACTTTAAACTCTTAAGTAAAACTAAACTAAACTAAAACTCTAAGCTAAGTCTCTAAGGTAAAACTCCAAACTCTTAACGATAACTAAACTAGAACTCTAACGAAAACTCTAAGCAAAGACTCTAAGCTAAAAATCTAAACTCTTAACCAAAACTAAACTAAACTAGAATTCTAAAAAAAACTCTAAGCTAAGAATAAGCTAAAACTCTAAACTCTTAACTAAAACTAAACTAAACTAGAACTCTAATTAAAAGTCTATGTCTAAGCTAAAACTCTAAACGAAACTAGAACTTCAACAAAAAACTCTAAGCTAAGACTCTAAGCTAAAACTCTAAACTCTTAACTAGAAGTAAACTAAACTAGAACTCTAACATAAACTCTAAGCTAAGACTCTAAGCTAAAAAATCGAGACTCTTAACTATAACTAAACTAAAATAGAACTCTAACACAAAATATAAGCTAAGACTCTAAGCTAAAACTCTAAACTCTTAACTAAAACTAAACTGAACTAGAACTATAACTAAAACTCTAAGCTATGACTCTAAGGTAAAACTCTAAACCTTCAACTATAACATTACTAAACTACAACTTTAACTAAAACTCTAAGCTATGACTCTAATATAAAAATATAAACTATTAAATAAAGATAAAATAAACTATAACTATAACTAAAAATATAAGTTAATACTATTATGTAAAACTCAAAACTCTTAACTAAAAATAAACTAAACTGTAACTATAAAAAAAATTATAATCTAAGACTCTAATATAAAAATCTAAAGTATTAACTAAAACTTAACTAAACTAAAAATTTAAGTAAAACTCTAATCTTTTACTCTAAGCTAAAACTCTAAATTCTTAACTGTAACTAAACTAAACTTCAACTCTAACTAGAACTCTAAGCTATGACTCTATGGTAAAAATCTAAACTCTTAATTAAAACTAAACTAAACTAGAACTTTAACAAAAACTCTAAGCTAAGACTCTAAGCTAAAACTCTAAACTCTTCACTAAAACTAAACTCAACTGGAACTCTAAAAAAAACTCTAAGCTAAGACTAAGCTAAAACTTTAAACTCTTAACTAAAACTAAACTAGACTAGAACTCTAATTAAAACTCTAAGTCTAAGCTAAAACTCTAAACTAAACTAGAACTTAAACAAAAACTCTAAACTAAGACTCTAACCTAAAAATTCTAAACTCTTAACTAAAACTAAAATAAACTAGAACTCTAACAAAAACTTTAAGCTAAAATTCTTGACTCTTAACTAAAACTAAACTAAACTAGAACTCTAACTAAAACTCTAAGCTAAGACTATAATGTAAAACAAAAAACTATTAAAAAAAAATAAACTAAACCATAAATATAACTGAAACTCAAAGGTAAAAAATCAAACTCTTAAATAAAATTAAACTAAACTAGAACTCTAACAAAAAAACTCTAAGCTAAGACTCTAAGCTAAAACTCGAAACTCTTAACCAAAACTTAGGCAAACTACAACTTTAAGTAAAACTCTAAGCTATGACTCTAAGCTAAAACTCTAAATTCTTAACTGTAACTAAACTAAACTTCAACTCTAACTAAAAATCTAAGCTAAGACTCTAAGGTAAAAGTCGAAACTCTTAACTAAAACTAAACTAGAGCTCTAACAAAAACTCTAAGCTAAGACTCTAAGCTAAAACTCGAAACCCTTAACTAAAACTTAACCAAACTACAACTTTAAGTAAAATTATAAGCTATGACTCTAAGCTAAAACTCTAAATTCTGAACTGTAACTAAACTAAACTAAACTAGAACTCTCAATAAAACTCTAAGCTAAGACTCTAAGCTAAAAACTCTAAGCTAAGACTCTAAGCTAAAAACTCTAAACTCTTAACTAAAACTAAACTAAACTAGAACTCTAACAAAAACTCTAAGCTAAGACTCTAAGCTAAAAAACTCTAAACTTTTAGCTAAAACTAAACCAAGCTAAAACTCCATGCTAAGTGTCTAAGGTAAAACTTCAAACTCTTACCTATAAGTAAGCTGTAGGTGAAAAGGATGGGTACTTCAATTTGTGAAATGGGTTTAAGACGGTCACTAGGAAAAAAACTTGTTCTGAAATGCCTTTTGAAAAGTATTGCTTGGTGTTGGGGCATTCAAAAAGCTGTAAAGTAAAGTTGTGGGTGAAAAGGATGGGAACTTCAACTTGTGAAATGGGTTTAGGATGGACATTATGAAAAGAACTTGTTCTGAAATGCCCTTTGAACATTACTGCTTGGTGTTGGAGCATTCAAAAAGCTGTAAAGTAAAGTTGTGGGTGAAAAGGATGGGTACTTCAATTTGTAAAATGGGTTTAGGAATGACATTAAGAAAATAAATGGTTCTGAAATGCCTTTTGAAAAGTATTGCTTGGTGTTGGAGCATTCAAAAAAGCAGTATAGTAAAGTTGTGGATGAAAAGGATGGGTACTTCAACTTGGAAAATGGGTTTAGGAAGGACATTAAGAAAAGAACTGGTTCTGAAATGCCTTTTGAAAAGTATTGCTTGGTGTTGGGTATTCAAAAGCAGTAAAGTAAAGTTGTGTGTGAAAAGGATGGGTACTTCAACTTGTAAAATGGGTTTAGGAAGGACATTAAGAAAATAACTTGTTCTGAAATGCCTTTTGAAAAGTATCGCTTGTTGTGGAGCAATCAAAAAGCTGTAAACTAAAGTTATGTGTGATAAGAATGGGAACTTCATCTTGTAAAATGGGTTTAGGATGGACATTAAGAAAATAACTTGTTCTGAAATGCCTTTTGAAAAGTATTGCTTGGTGTTTGGTATTCAAAAAGCTGTAAAGTAAAGTTGTGTGTGAAAAGTATGTGTACTTCAACTTGTAAAATGGGTTTAGGAATGACATAAAGAAAATAAATTGTTCTCAAATGCCTTTGA
The DNA here is from genome assembly GCF_049724085.1 of Artemia sp. Qi Xiang Cuo. Taxonomy (NCBI): domain Eukaryota; kingdom Metazoa; phylum Arthropoda; class Branchiopoda; order Anostraca; family Artemiidae; genus Artemia; species Artemia sp. Qi Xiang Cuo. Next base: position 24,261,515 of record NC_142799.1, read on the forward strand.
AAGGTTTTGCTTGGTGTTGTAGCATTCAAAAAGTTGTAAAGTTGTGTGTGTAAGGGTTGGGTACTTTAACTTGTAATATGGGTTTAGGAATTACATTAAGAAAATAACTGGTTCTGAAATGCCTTTTTAAAAGTATTGCTTGGTGTTGGGTATTCAAAAAGCTGTAAAGTAAAGTTATGTGTGAAAAGAATAAGTACTTCAACTTTTAAAATGGGTTTAGGAAGGACATTAAGAAAAGAACTGGGTCTGAAATGCCTTTGAAAAGTATTGCTTGGTGTTGGAGCATTCAAAAAGCTGTAAAGTAAAGTTGTTTGTAAAAAGGCTGGGTACTTCAATTTGTAAAATGGGTTTAGGAGCGATATTAAGAAAAGAACTGGTTCTGAAATGCCTTTGAAAAGTATTGCTTGGTGTTGGAGCATTCAAAAAAGCAGTATAGTAAAGTTGTGGTTGAAAAGGATGGGTACTTCAACTTGTAAAATGGGTTTAGGATGGACATTAAGAAAATAACTTGTTCTGAAAAGATATAATAAAGCCTCAAAAAAGTATTAAAAATGGGGGCTCAGGGGCCTTTGGGGGTCTGAGGGGCCTTTGGGAGCCCGGGGGACCTTCGGGGATAGGGGGCTTCCTTCGGGGTGGGGAAAGGGGGATCGGAGCCCTTTGGGGTTGGGATAGGGGACCTCACGACACTGTTCAAACGGAACTTCACCCTCATTTGAAACTCATTTGAGTTTCGCCCTCAAATCCTCTTCTAAAACATCTTCTAAAATCATCTTTTAAAATGTCTCTAACTGTTTCACCGAAATAATTCCCTAAAATGTCTAAAACGGTTTCACCCAAATAACCTCTAAACGTAATTTCTGCGTGTTCCTTTTGTTTTTGGCATCCCTGCGCTTTCACGTTTGAAATTACTAAGAAACCTTTTCCCGTGCTAATCACTTCATCTCTAAGATCAAAATATTCGCCCGGAAACAATTTTCATGGAAGAACTCCAAAGACATTAATAAATATTCGCTCGGAAACAATTCTCTTTGGAAATACATCAAAGACATTAATAAACTTCCCCAGAAACATTTCGTGACAAATCAATCAATCTTGACATCACTTGTCAGACATTAATCATCCATCAAAGTGAGAAAAATACTGTTTTTTCATTCTCACTGACAAAAACCATAAATTATGTACTGTTAACGTTAGACTAAATTATAGATGGCAACAGGGGTGTCGCAGTGGGATTGGGACTGACAGCACAGGTGTTCTCCCTAGGGACTCTATGCCCATATATGGAGTCCCGTCACGACTATAAGATAGCTTTCTACTCATTTTGTTCAACATAGTCGAAAATGTCTTTGAGGATGGCTTATCCTCCACAGGTTCCGGGGGAAGGGCTGCAAGTTATTAACTTTGCCCATTGTTTACATATAGTATTGATTATTGGGAAGCAGACAGAAGTTTTCAGGAGGGTTTATTCTTGTGTGTGTGGGGGGGGGGGGGGGTTCTGAAGACAGGGTAACGTGGGAGGATCTTTCCATGGAGTATGTTTCCTTGGGGGAAGGGACATTTCTATGATGGGGTGCTGGATTTCCCAGTATTATTTGAAAAACGATCATAAATCAAATAAAAAACAAGTTTTTCCAATTAAAAGTAAGGAGCAACATTAAAACTTAAAACGGACAGAAATTATTACGTATATGAGGGGGTTCACCCCCTCTTCAATAACTAGGTCTTTACGCTAAAGGTTTTTTTTAGTACTTTCAAAAGAGCTATCTAGTTTAATTAAACAGCCTTTGTGATTCAGGGATTTGTGATTCGAACATGATTCGAACTTTAGCACAAATAGCGAGGTGTTTTTTAATTTCTGTAAGGGGGAGGAGTTTTGTTACTTGTTTATTATGGGCAACTCACTAAAACTTATGCTGTGTAAATCTCTGAAAGAACAAAACTGGTTTCTTCGTTAGTTTTTTTCAGCTTAGCGCGAGACAAGACAAAGACAAGTGACAGAATGTATGACTAATATATAGCTTGGGCTATAGCCTATATTTGGACACAGGGGGGGGATAAAGTATTTGGATAGTTTGAAGTCAGAAAACAATTCTTTCATGGTATATGGCCGCTAAAAATAACAGAAGAATAGCGAGATATCTGTAAATTTTGTTAACTTAAAAAAAAAATCGCAGTATAAAGTAAATGTAATGTTTATTTAAATGTTTTTTCCAAGTATTTTTAAATGTTTTTTGTTTTCAATGACCGTTTTTCCAAGTATTAAGTACTATTATTAGGTTAATGTAAGTAGAGAGGGAGGTGCTACTCCGGGACGACACCCCTGCTGCCACCTACACCTTTTTTAACACCAAATATGGGCATAGCCTCCCAAGGGAGAACACGTGGTTAATGCGGTCAATGACGTCTTTCTCCATGGTCTCTTTCTCCAGGTGTGTTTTTGGCACGTTCTCAGCGAATATTATGATCCAGAAATAGTATTTGTTGTTGCTCGAGGCAAATGTTATGAGTTTCCCGGAAACAGTTAGATCACGCGTTTCCTTCTCAGCCAATCAGAGGGCTTGCTTACATAATAATTTGACCTTGAGATTTCGTATATAACGGGCATGCAATGTGATTAAATTATCAGAAAGTATTTTGACATAGTTCAAACAACAATGGATAAATTTGATGAATTAGAAGCCATGTCAACTTCAATTTGCAATGTAAGTACATTTTTTATTTTCAAATAAAATTATTTTCCTTGGTCACCCTGCAGTATATTCAGGTAAATCCCCCCCCCCAAACAATACAAACATCACTATACAATCTTTATACTCGACGGAAAACTTAAAATATATTCTTTTTACCCTCAAAACCTAACCCCCCCATTTTCTTACAATCAAATTCTCGCAAATAGAATTAATTATCCTTTCGTTAAATTCCTGTTTTTTATTTTCAAATAAAATTATTTTCCTTGGTCACCCTCCAGTATATTCAGGTAAATCCCCCCCCCCATTTAATACAAACATCACTATACAATCTTTATACTCGATGGAAAACATAAAATATATTCTTTTTACCCTCAAAACCTAAGCCCCCCCCCTTACTGTTTTACAACAAAATTATTGCAAATATAAATAATTTTAGTTTCGTTAAATTTTAGACTTTATCTAATGTGATTTAAATTGTCTAATGACTTCTGTCAATTTTTAAAGAAAATGCCGCTCTGTTTTTACACAAGGCTCTAGCGCAAGGTTAAAATTAGCTGTCATCCCTTTTCCTGTTTGTAAACATTAGCTGGTTTTATATTAGGCAAAGGAAGTGTTCTTCTGTCAAAATTAAAACACGATGATGCAATAATTAAGCACAGACGTGATGCTATATTTTGGAGAAGTAAAACGGATTATTTTCAAATTAAAGTCTAACATTATATTTAGGACATTATGTAAAAGGGAGGAGAGGGGGCAATGCCTTGCTTCTAACAGCTTCGTTGTAAGTAAATTATGTAAAAGGGAGGGGGTATTGCCTTGAATTCTACCGCCATCAGTGTAAAATGAAAACAAACTGTGCAGGGCTAGAAGGGTCTTTAAGAGTTGCATGAAGCTTATATTATGTGTAAATTGAATAGCATTTTAACCTATGTTTGCAAATTTAGGTCTATAGGCCGCTGGGTTAACGATCTAATTTAAAGCCTATAGACTGGAACATTTAATATTTTTATAAATGGTAAAAATAGAAACAATGATTCCTATCCTATGGATATAGACTACTGATTGTCTAATAAAAACGTTTGATTTCTAAGCCTAATATATTTCTCGCGAAATTTTTACTTTTGCTTTACTGAAATGAGATAAAATGCTTTTCTAGACAAAATTATATGGATGATGATAATAATTTTCATTCTTTAAAATAAAGGGGGAAATTATTTTGATACTAATTTTTTTCTCTTCTTTTTAAGGCAAATTATGAAGAATTTGCAGCCCCTCCAGCTGTAAAGAGAGCTATGGGTACCGCAAATAGCGAAGAATGTACCCCACCTCCATCAAAGAAAGCGAGAGATGACGAGGCCGCCCGATCAGTGCCAGCCCCAATGCAGTCCGGTCAAAAACTTAAAAGACAGGGGGCCACAAGGGTGGAGAACCCCGCTATACAAGCTAGCGACATCGATACTGCATCTATGCAAGCCCCTCTTAATCGAGCCTCAATGCCACCTCGTCAAGTGCAGCCATCTGTGCAAGCCCTTGGCTCGACTGCACAAGTCACAGGTCCTGTACAAGTCGCACCCCAATCTGAGCAAGAAAGTAATGACATCGCTTGCACATCCGCTCTCCTTGGACCTCTAATAGCTGACCCATCAACGCTAGGTCAGGAGGTTGCCCTCCAATATGTCATGTCAGATCCATCCTACACCCAAGCCCAGACGGATTATGCAAATGTAAGCATTTTTTCCTCAAACTATCTATTTCTTCAAATGCTTTTTCTTTTTCGCTATTTTTCAATCCCAATATAAACTTATCGCAGCGAGATATTAACCCCTCACCCCCACTATTATATATCTAAATGTAATTTTTTTGCAAAGAAACCGCTCTTCTTTTTTCTAATCATTGCTATTTTCTCTATTGCCATAGCTTCGATATCTCATAAGTGAATATTTTTATGTAATTTCTAGTCAATTAATAATCACTGCCCTTCAAACTCAAAATGCTATTTTTCTATTCTTTACTATTTTCTCTGTTGCTATCTCTTCACTATCACATATATTTTTAAGGTACCTTTGAAACTCTGCGAATGCTTTTTTTTCACATAATTTTAAGAGAGAGATTATTCCATCTGTCACATATCAGCGTCCTAATTTGCACTGAGCCTTACATCGTGCCAAAGATTTTAGCGAGGGGAAATCAAGTTAACGGTTCTCGGCATTTTCAAGATCAATCTTGAAAGTTGGAACACTCGCGACGGCTCACAATAATTAAACTCATGAGTTCACTGAACCTGTATGGAATTAGAGAAAAATATATCAAATTTTGACGGGCATTATCTAAAGGGGGCTGGGAGCCGGTCGGGAAGAGCTGCGGGGGTGCGCCGCGGGGTGCGCCGCGGGCCCGAGAAGCGCCGCAGGGATGCGCCCCAAGGATGCGCCGCAAAAAAAATGATTTGAAAATAAACGAACAAATTGCCGCATTCTATGTAATGCGATGTTTTAGATTTTCAATATATTAAGTTGAAACTTTCAGTTGAATGAACCAAATGCTATTAAGCATTAATGATCCAAATTTTAACAGTAGGGGTGATTTGAACACTTTGAATATAAGACATTTTTCATTGATATGTTGGTGCAGTGGTCTCCTACTCGCCATTGAATGATGAAGAGGAGCAACCCATTGAAGAGGCAACGGAGATTCAGGGCAATGAAACATGGGACGAAATCATTAACTCTGATGAAGTACCATCTAATATTGACTAGCTTCTAAGTAATTAAATCAATGTGAAACCTAGCAGATCTGATCAAGGTAATACTTCTGAGATGGACTTGATTCCAAATACTTTACAAATTTTTGAAGATTTTACAAACGAATTAACTGGGAACCCTCCTCCCACTGATTACCTACTTCAAACAACTGAAGTGGAGCATAGCCCAAATAGTGTTGAACAACTTGGGGGGGGGTACAACTTTTCCCGATTTTCAATTATCCAACACAATTTCAAATAATATAGTTGTTTTCACTACGACGTTTGGGGATCCATTTAATTCACTTATGGGGGGAAATTTTGTGTTTGATCCTGTAGAGATTGTGTATGCCTATGTAGATAAAATTCGTGCACTACTGGAGAAGCAAATTCAGTTGTGGGGGGGAGGGATTCAATTAAGGTTTCTATTGTTTTAAAGGTTTTTTATTTGAATGAGGGGAAAAGCGAAGTTTATTATCATTATATACATTCCGAGATGCGCGTAATTTATCCAAATTTAGAAAATTTTGAGGGTGTTTTTAGCGAGTGGGTAGGGCAAATTATAGCGCATCTTGAGAACTATAACGAAAATGGGAGCGGGTATATACTCTCATTTATTGAAAATTTAAGTGTGAATATATGTAAATTTAAGAGATTTTATCTTAAGAGGGGATGGCGGGTTTGAAAGGGATACAGTTTTAAATTATAATCAAGATCTAGAAGGTTGTCAAGGAGTCCAGAAGATCTGTTTTGAAACAGATCAAAAGTGTTTCAGGTATGCTTTACTCATATCAGCATACGAGCCTCTAGCACGTGACGCTACCAAGACGAATTTAGACCACTGGGCTGTACATGGGAAGGATGGGTCTGATTTCTCAGTTGTAAATTTCTCTTGCTTAGAAGGAAAATACCCAGTAACGCTAAGATCCATTGACATGTTTGAACGGGCCAATGCCCATTTAAATATCGGCGTTACTGTGGTACAATACGAAGCAGAATTTGAAGATGGGGCTCGGTCTAAAAAGAAGGGGGTGGTAGTCCCAATAAAGGGCCCGTCAGTTGATTTGGTTAAACACTGGGTATGGTTGTTATACACACCACCTAGTAAACCTAATGAAATCAGCCATTTTAACCCTATCACAGATATTAGTAGAGTTCTGGGGGGTGGTAAGCATAGGGGGGAGCGTTTCTACTGTCCGACATGCCTGTCACAATTCCGTAGCGATATAAAACTACGGGATCATATGAAGCATTGTAGACGGCATGGCTACCAGACAGTGGAAACGGTTTCAGGGGATAGGGCCATTCTACGCTTTAAAAATTTTCAGAATACCCTCCTCCAATGCAACAAAATATCTTTAGACTGTGAAGCTAAGCTGGTGGAGGTGAACGATCCCCAATATCCAAACCATATCAAAGAACACCAGGCCATTGCAGTGTCCTATGCTCATGCACAAAGAGACAGTTCTAACACCATGCGGTTGTTAGAAATAGTTGAGACATTGGATGAGAACGAGTGTATGGTCAAGGCACTGACTAAACTAATTGGCACGGCTAATGGCGCTATTTCTCGTTTTAGAAATACACATTATACAATGGTGCTGTCTTCAGAGGATCGTCTCGATATTAAAAATCAAAAATGATTTGTAGTTTGAAAGGGTGTTTTTTTTGCTTAGGATAAAGTAACTCCAAAGAAAAGAGGGGGAGGGGGAAAGTCAAACCCACTGTCCCTATTGGGAAGACAATATCCTAGTTGAGTTGAACTGGGAGGGCGATAAAGCATCACTCACGTACCTTAAGCGTTATCGAACTTTTATTCATCCCTCTTTTCATTCATAACTCTAATTATGACTTAAAATTTATTGTACCAGCACTGGCACGTATGCACAGGGAGGGAGGGGGAGTAGACAGTCCATGGGTAAATAATTCATTTACCTATAACATTATTCCCAAATCGGCCGAGAAGTTGTTGCTTTTTGAAATGAAATGGCAGGTGGTGGATAATGGGCGTACGTGCTAGAATAAAATCAGGATTTTAGATTCTTTTAGTTTTTTTCCCAGGGCATTGAGTCAATTGATTCAAGTGGAGAAAAGCGACAATTTTGATAGCTTTCCCTTGTTTAAATAGCTCTTTCCAGACAGTAAAATGTATGACTTATTAACCAGCAAAGGTGTATATGCATATGATTATTACTATTCTGGCGCTCGCTTAAGCGGGGTGAAACTACCTCCGATTGAAGCTTTTAACAAGTCAATGACTAACAGTGAATGCACAGCCGAGGATTATGAATCTGCCAAGGAGGTGTGGTCCATAGGGAATTGTAAAAATGGGTGGGATTATTGTAGACTGTACTTGGCCAGTGACGTTCTAACTCTGTTGGATATGGTCTGTAAGAATGCAGACCAAATCTATTCAGTGATCGGGTTAGATATAGGATATTATTTTTCTAAACCCCATTTAGTGATGTATTTAATTTTAAAAATTAGTAGGGAGTAAATAGGCCTAATCACAGATGTAGATCAACACCTTTTTGTAGAGCGTTCAATGAGGGGAGGGTATGTTTTTCACGGGGACCGCGTCTTATTAACTGATCCAAGGGGACCAAGCAGCACTGGTGTAAAGTCAAATGCAGTGTTCTTGGACAAGAAATTGTTATATTCCTCAGCAACGTATCACCTCTCTGTGCCGTGTGGTAACTATCGATGGCTTGAGAATCCTTGTGAGCTACCTGACATTAAAATCTTCGAGGAGGATAGGCTTCAAGGGCGGTTCTTTTAAATTGACGGTCATATTTCGCTGGCACTTCACGACACAGTCAAAGATTTTGTTTTTCCCTGTATCAATCGACCAGTGACCAGGGACTCGCTTAGCCCCTACAATCGATTATTGGTTGAGGATATGGGGATGCATTGGACTCCCTCCAAACAAAAACTGATTGCTGATTTGGACCCTAAGGAGAATATCGTTGTTCACCATGTGCTTTTGCACTGGATGTTGAACAATGGCTTCACGATTACCAAAATACATAGGGTCCTGCAGTTCAATCAGAAACCATATTTGAAAAAGTTGATTGATACTTTTGTCGATTAACGCTCTAGGGCAAATTCCGAGGTAGAGAAGGAAATGTACAAACTCATTCTAAATTCAGCGTTTGGCAAAATGCGTGAAAGCGTACGTAACAGATCTCGCTGCGACGTCGTGACTGACCCTCTAGAGTGTGCACGAGTTATTGCCGATCCCAACTTTACATCAATCACGAGCATAGAGGCTGGCATGGTTCTTCTACACAGGAAATAGCGAAATGTAGTACTGAAAAAGAATATAGTAGGAGGCAGTTCAGTACTGGAAATTTTAAAACAGATCATGTTAGCATTCTTTTACAATGTGTGCAAGGTTCAATGGCCACGGGAGGGGGAGTTTCAAGTTTACTGTGGGGATACAGATTTTCTGCTTTTAAAGGTAAATGGGACTGAAGATTTATTGGGTGATTTAGAAAAGGGGGAAGACATCAGCTCGCGGATGGATTTCACCAACTGGAATCCATCCCTCTACCCCGAGTTGGTGAAATGTCAAGCCCCCAACTAGCTATTAATGCTAAAATCAGAGACAGAGAACTATTTGATATCCAGGGGGGTGTTCCTAGGCTCTCAAGTTTATTGCGTTGAAACATACAGTGGGGATTAAAGTAAGAAATTTATCAAGGTACCTAAGCATTTTAAAGAATAATTTCAATATGCGTGCGTACAGAGAATGTGTAGAAAGTAGCCTAGTGCCAAGAGCACAAGTGCTTGCAATTCGCTCTCTACAGTATAGAAATTATACTGTGAGAGTGGAAAAGAATGCAATGTCATGTATATCTGACAAAGTCTATGTGCTCGAGAATGGTGTGAGTGTTCTACCTCATGGCCACTATCGTATTTCGGACCGAGTTGAATGCATAGACTATCGTAATCAACTTGGTCTGGATAAACTAACCTGACTAACCAACTAACCACCACCACTGACCCAACTAACCCATCCACTACCCTGCTGCAGTGAGGACAACTATTGTTTTTCCATCGTGGCGCCCGGGGGGTGGGGGACCCTTCCAAATGCCGGCTCCCTGGGGGTGGGGGGGCCCTACCTTTAAATTTGCTGTAATGTTCAACTGCGCTAGTTCATGTTCCAAGTGTATTTTTTTGTTGTATAGAAAAGTGTTGTTGTACAGAAAAGTGTTCATGTCGTTGTACAGAAAAGTGTTTTTTTGTACAGAAAAGACAATAAGTGCTGTAGATGGACAAAAGTGTTGTACAGAAAAGTGTTATCATTGTTCATGTTGAACAAATAGAGTTTTCATGTTGACCATGAAATTTTGTCTGGTTCTTGTTGAACAAGTGTTATTGATGGACAAAAAGTGTTTTTTATTTATCAAGTGCTACTATTGTTCATGTTGAGAAAATATTTGGTTTTCATATTACTGATATAAATACTACCAGGAAATATTGTTTTTTTGTTGTTCTTGTATAGATAGATCTATGGGAAAATTATTGCTACTTATTCATCGGAAACGTATGATTTACAGTTAGTCATAGTCCGACTGTTGTCAACAACATGTATCAATTTAAAACACCCTTAAGATCATTTTTGTGTGGGCCCTCAATGTCGGGGAAAACAACACTTTTAGCTAGAATAATTCAAAATTGCGATAAAATGTTTTTGGAAAAACCGAAAAAAATCTACTATTGCTATAGTATTTGGCAGGAGCCCTATGATAAAATAAAAGCTATTGCCACCATCAGACAAACACAATCCATAAAAGGACTTGATGTTTTCAATATTATTGAACCGAACTAATGGCTCATTATTGATGATTTAGCTGAATCTGTTGAACAGTTCTCACAGGAAATGCTACAACTGTTCATCGTTCGCTCCCATCATAAACACATTTCCGTTACTCTGGTTTTACACAATCTGTTTCATCAGAGCAAATGTATTCGAACCCTTGCTTTGAATTGCACTATCTATATTATCTATCTAGTCGTTCGTGATTCTATCTCGCTCATAACTCAATAATCAGATATACCCCGGCGCCCCAAAATTTCTGTTGTCAGCGTACACTCAGGCAACTAGCAAGCCCTACGGTTACATTTTGCTGGATCTTAATCAGAGCACGCCCGAGAATCTACGAGTAGTCACCGACATTTTTGACAATGAAATTCCAGTATAACTTCCAGTGAACAGTAAAAATGGTTATTAGTTGACATTATCAAATTGGAGGGACTACACGAACAGCGGCATTTATTTTCCGTTTTAAACACTTCAAAACCATTGCTTAGGAATGCCATACTCAAATATGGTGTCGACAATGATTTCATTAATCGAGTATCTGAACTTTGTTTAAATTTAACAGAGGGCAATTTTCAACTGCCAGAAGGTGTTAGACAACAGACAAAGCAACATCGTTCCACTGTACGTGCCTTGGATTTTAAAAACAAGGTAAAAAAATTTAAAAGAACAAGGCTCCTTCAAGCGGGCAGTAGCTTTTTCACACTTTTACTGCCAATAATTTCTGGACTTGTAAACAGTTTTCTCTAGAGAATGGCAAAACCCTATAAATTGACACCATTTAAACTTGTCCTCTCACCCGTTGAACATTTTGAAGACAATCTAAGCAAATTCATTAATGATAAGAAAATTGCCGATGACAAAAAACTGCTTTTACTTTAAGATGCATTGCGACGTATGGAAAAACATAGACCGTATCGTGAGAGACCCACCGTCACCGATCCCTCTAAACAGGAAACATCTCTTCATGATTCTGCACAATCAAAGGAGAAGGAATTGAATTCGATTGTATTGAAAATTGGAAACCTATTGCCACTGACCTATCGAGAACAGAGTAAACGAGTATTATCTTATCTCATGTTGGAAACTGCTGAACATCAATTTCAAGTCGACAATGTCAGGAAGCAAATCTTAATTCGGGGAACTATTTTTAATCTTGTTTAGTTAACTTGTAATGTAGTAACGAATCTCTAAAGACTCATTTACGTTGATAAAAGTCTTCACACACATTCCAGCATATCATGATCTCTAAAAGGTTATACTGATAATAACCAAATTCTAAAGAAGCTAAGAGAATATAGTCCTCCAACAACACCAACACCATTTAAAAAAGAAGAAGATTCAATATTTGAAAATACTAGCACTACTGATTTTACAACACCTGCTGTTGCTAGTCAAAAGCGAAGACGAATTGATTCACCCTCCAGTGTGCAAAAGGGGAGTGGACATTACACTATGTGTTTGCGTTCAAAATGGATGAAGCTCTGAAAAGTGTCTATGAAAATATTGGTGAAGCGGGAAGTTTAAGTTCTCCCAAAACGCTTTCTAGAGTTGTCTCCGGCACCACATTGAAAAATGCAAAAGAGTATCTAGAGAATGAACCGAGTTACACACCGCATCGGAATCACAGGCTTCGCAGTAAACAATATCGACAAACTAAAGCCTTTTTCCCTCTGAATATAATACAAATTGATCTTTTAACTTTAGACGTAGTTCAGCGGCGTCACAGTGCACCCTACAAATATATTCTGGTGGCAATTACTGTATTTATTCGCTATGCCAATGCAATTCCACCGCAATCAAAGAGAGGTGTTGAAGTTGCTCGGGCCATTGAAAGTATTCTTGAACGGGATTCGTATAGAAAATTCAATTAGATCGCGGTAGTGAATTTGTTAATCCACATGTGCAAAAGGTTCTTTTGAAATATAATACAGCGCTTTATCATAGTCACAGTCCGATAAAGGCCGCATTGGCTGAACGATTAATAAGAACGATTCGTCTATTAATTTCAAGATATTGTACATTGAAAAATACACCGGCTTTTATTCATGATTTAAATAAAATCATGCAGATATACAACCATCGACCTCATCGATCTCTGTCCAACTCTAGCCCTCGGGAGGTTCATTACAGTGAAAAAACGTTTGAGGCTTTTCTAAAGCAATACTCCAATGGCAATGAGAAGAAAAAGAAGAAGAAATTCAATGTTGGTGATACTTTTCGAATTAATAGAACCACCAATATTTTTGAAAAGGGGACTTATTTATGGAGCACTGAACTTTTTAAAGTTTCTAAAATTCTGGAAACTAAGCCCAAGGCATATCGGCTGCGAGACACCAAAGATGATGAGATTCTCGGTGGTTTTTACGAATATGAACTGCAAAAAGTTAGAAACACTAGTGAAAGTTATCAAATTGAAAAGATATTAAAGAGTCGTACTCGTAGGGGACAAGAAACAGTTGCTTGTTCGCTGGCTAGGATACAACTCGGATTTTGATTCTTGGGTCAGTGCTGAAGATATTAACAATGCCCAATGATTTCTATGTAACTTTCATGTCTGATGTTTCTGATCCTCTCTACAATGATCTTAATAAAACAAATGCTGTTTGGATGAAACCCTCTCCCGCCATCAAATTTGACAGAAAGTATGAAGTGGCTCTTGTCCACTGTATTCTCAAAAATACCTATGACATCCGAAGAAAGGATCGTAAATATGAAATAAAAATTAGACCCTATGACTGGCTGCCACCACCAGGTGATCAAGAACAAATTCAAAACATTAATTGGTTGGATTATCCATATATTGAATTACCCTACGAGGAACTCACCTATATGAATGATTTATGTCGTTCTATTAATAAAAGAATTTCCGCTCGTAAAATAGGAGCTTTTCATTTCAACTGTTCAAAGGAGGAGGGTAAGATCTACATTAGTTCACCTATTGCCAACGAAAAGGTTATTCTCAATGATAATCTAAATGATCTTCTTGGCTTTAAGCTCAATATAATCAATGGTAAAAGTGCCAGAAACAATAATTTCATTTTTGCTGACTACCCGCCTGCCTTCTCCACAGACACTTGTATATTTCCCTACGCCTCATTTGTGGAAACATCTCGGGTTGGTAATTCAAATGTTCCCCTCCTACAAGTTCTTGAACGAAAAACCAATCGAGAACATATTCATCACTACAATATAAAGCATCTTCAATATGGTCCCGTAAACACTTCCTAATTGGAACTCTGTCAGTTAACACTATGAAGTGAATTTGGGGATCCCATAGCCATTTCAAAAGATTTGGCAGTGATTACATGCCATTTTCAACCCGTCGTTGAACAGCAAGATGTCTAATAGAAAAGCGATATTCACTTGTCCTGATATTGACTACTATGCTAATACTCTTGGCCCAAGACAACAGGGCAATGGAAAGGACTATTACAAGGGTCGCTGGTCAATATCTGGCTACGGTCTTGGCAGTTGGTTTTCTAAGCTGTATCGCTCTTCACTACCACTGGCTAGAAAATATCTTGTACCGGCTGCGGAAGATTTTGCGTCCTCTACACTATACGATTGGGGCTCTGGCAAGGATTTTAAAAAAAGTGCTACGGAAAATCTTAGGTCCAGTGCGCGAACCCTTGGCGAGAAATTAAAACAAAATGGTAAAGGCTTAAAAAGGTCAAGAAACAATGCATCACTCATCAGTCTCTACTCAGGACGGAAACGAAAGACATCATCCCTCTTGTCAAAGAAAAGAAGGAAAGAGCCGACACGTAGTGTAACCAGAAGTCCCAGGAAGAAAATTGTTAGATAGAAACTACATTTCTTCTCTTAAGATGTCCTACCTGCAGCTTAAGGATTCTCAACCTTCAATCACCGCCTCATTGAATCTATTCAATGCAGAAAATGTTGTTGTGAGTGTCAAGCATGGTTACTATGAACAATTTTATCCTCTACAACCCCTCTCCGATAATATCCACTTTCAAATTTATTCCAATGAAGACGACTTTTTGGACATGTATTCAACATTTATAGATTTACAAATGAAAGTCGCGAAATCTGATAATACAATGCCAGTTCGAGTCAATGGGATATCCTATGAAAATTGTATACTACATAATTTATTTCGTCAAATAAGTGTCTACATCAATGGCACGCTGGTGAGCACAAGCAACAATCTCTCAAATCATGCAAGCTATATGCAATCCATGTTGATGACACCCAAGTAATACAAGGAATTGAGAGGTGTCTCCAATGGATATGAATATATTACTAATACTGATAGTACAGATGTGCTTAAAAATGCTACAACTAGTGAATTACATCTAGTTGGAAAAATATATCATGAAATATTTAATATACCCCAATGGCTGCCGCCCAATGTTAAAGTGGATATAAAATTGACGCTTGCACCATCCAATTTCATATTGAGAAAAGAACTTGCTGCCTATCCCGATGTAAGTCTCTCCCTCACCTCAGCAATACTTCATATACGCAAACAGCAGGTTATGAGTTCTGTTGCTTTGGCCGTGGAAAAGCTAAGAGCCAATGGAAATAATATTAAACCACATGTTCATCATACAATCATCAATCAACGTCAAAGTGCAATGGGGTTACTCACATTCATCGATTCATCCTTTATCAGTGGCAAAACCCCCTCTAAACGTGCATTAGCATTTGTAAAGAGCACCAGTGCAATAGGATCATGGACCGAATGTCCACATAAATTCGAGATGTTTGGACTTTCATCTCTTGTATGCAAAGTAAATGGTATCCCACTCTACAATCTATCCTTTGATAAATCCTATAGAACATTGTATGAGTTGACCATGCAAACCCTAGATCAAGATTCGCAACTATTTGAAAATGGTATAACTGAAGAAATTTTTGCTAAGACAGATGGTATCCGTGAATTCGATTTTTCTGGTACAGAGGATATGCGTATAGTACGTGCGGGGACTCTGCGCTTCGAGTGTACATTTGCCGACCCATTGGCTGAGAGTATTGCACTAATCTCACTAAATCAATATGAAACCTATTGGGAAATCACTCCCGAAGGCAGTGTCCTACTAGACTTGGCACCATGAACACCAGTCAAATAATCAATGTATTTAATATGGACCCCTAAATGTCCCAGTACAAATCTTATTGTCTACCCTCAGACTATCTTGGAAAAATTCAAAGTGCGAACTATACCTAGATTATTGTTAATAGCAGTCCATCGACTGTTCTAACGGGTCCCTGGCTGTGCATCTTTCAAACCAAGAAGATGATTGAGTTTTTTGATTCTTTTGGCCTTCCCTATACATTCTACACACCTCACATCAGCAACTACATTGAGAGCAGTGGGAAAACTATTATTCAAAATCGAAAGAGGGTGCAGGATCTAACGACTAAAAGCTGTGGCTTGCATGCACTACTCTATTTTGTGTTCCGATGTCGTGGCTATACTTACAAGCAGTTTCTCCACATTTATGGTGACAATCCACGTCTGAACGACTTTCTAGTCGAAAATATACTTGCATGTGTATTTAATATTGATTCCAGTGCCATAAGTGTAAAGTGCTTAAAAAATGTTTGTGACTTTATTTATTAATAAAATGTATATATACAACAATGTCTTTAAATCTTCACTTAGATTTCTTCATCGGTGTATAGGCAACTGTCGTGAACCACTAATGCTGGTAAATCATTTGGATTCACTGTATATTGATCTTGATTGACGGTAAAGTCAGGGTCACATTTTCTGCAGTACAATGTAACTTCACTCTTATCATATCTCTTTGTATAGTCAATGATACTATTTGGATTCATATTATGAAATTCACGAGTTTCAATCTGTCTATTTGAAGCAATATCACATACAGTGTTTTCAAGTGATGAATCACATTCGGTAACTGCCAAATAAAAATCACTTGATTTATAGTCATAGTAGGCAGTGTCGTCACAGCGATGACGTAGAAACAAGATTTTCTTTTTACCCAAACAGTTGAATCTTGGACCAGATTCCTCTTCACAGAATAATTTAAATCCACGAAGATAAAAATCTCTTAGAAATAAGATAAAATCACGTTTAGGACTCTTTCCAATCATAGCGGGGTAAGTATTCTCCCACTGATCACATTTATCATTGTGACAGTAGGAGCAGAGGTGCCCTCTAGGGTGAGAGTCACATACCTACTCAAGACATGAATTACATCCTTTAATTTGTACTGCGTAGCCTCTATGCAATTTGCAAGGATTACATAATTTAAACTTTTCACTATAGTCATCAATAATTGTTCATGTCTCGCATTGACTCCAGCTGCCAAGAGTGTACATGAACAATGGGCATATATCGACTATTTTTGGTTTCCTATGTCAACTCTCTCTCACAGATAACAAAAAACTGATTGTCCTCGCTGAATCAATTCAAAGGGGAGGAAAGGGGAGAGGAGTACCTTTGTGGCGCTATATCTTTCAAAGGAAGAGCCATCTACATAGATAATGATTTCAAAAGTATATCAACAATATGATTCTGCTTTGTTCCAATTAATATATCAATAAATTGAGTATAAGCATTTGAATCACATTTTAAAAGTTTCATACAATAGTCCAATGGGGGAGAATCAGTTTTCATTATATTGTCAAGTGTTCCCTGAGAGAATATCCTGCGTTGAAGAGATAACTCGAAAAAATCATCATCCAAAATCAAATGTTTTCCCATAAACACTAGATTTAATCTAATTCTCTCTTTCTCAAATTTATTCATTTTTCAGTCCTTTCACTCTGACTGCCGACTCTAGACTGACCCAGATTCGTCAGCCCTAACCAGAAAAGCATGTACAATTAGTGATAGTGTTTATTGCTGTCAACTTGTTTCATCAAAGGGCTTCACTACCGTTGAAGTCCATGCGCATGTGCACTATAAACTTGAGCGGCAAAGTATAATCGATATGTTATTTTAAATTTTCTCAAGGATATAATATATCTCAAACACACTTTATCACATACTAGACGTCGTCACGATCCTTTCGTGATTTCCACCTTAATGTTTGGTGCTCTTGTATTATTACCATCAACTCCACTATCAACTTCTAATAGGGTAAACATTCCACTCGACATCAACACAAATATATATCCAAATAAACTATTCTCTTTGAATTCTATTCACAGGCTGATAAAACTATAACAAAAATCCTTTCTTTATATTCACTCCGCCGCTACTATGTAAACAAAGCCCTCTGATTGGCTGAGAAGGAAACACGTGATCTAACTGTTTCCTGGAAACTCATAACATTTGCCTCGAGCAACAACAACAAATACTATTTCTGGATCATAACATTCGCTGAGAGCGTGCACTTACAACAACAACAACAACATTGACCTTGACATTTGCCTCGGAAACAACAACAAATATTATTTCTGGATCATAACATTTGCATCGAGCAACAACAACAGCAACATTGACCTTGACATTTGCCTCGGAAACAACAACAAATACTATTTCTGGATCATAACATTCGCTGAGAGCGTGCCAAAAACACACCTGGAGAAAGAGACCATGGAGAAAGAGGTCTTTGACCCCATTAACCACGTCTTCTCCCTAGGGAGGCTATGCCCATATTTGGTGTTAAAAAGAGTTGTAGGTGGCAGCAGGGATGTCGTCCCGGAGTAGCACCTCCCTCTCTACTAATGTAGTGTTTCATTTAAGTGATTTATGATGATTAAATAAAAAAAACGAGTTTTTTCAACTGAAAGTAAGGAGCAACATTAAAGCTAAAATGAACAGAAATTATTAGGTATTTGAGGGGGTTCACCCCCTTGTGGTAAAATATTTGGACAGTTTGAAGTCAAAAAACAATTCTTTCTAGGTGTATAGCCACAAACAAATTACAGAAGAATAGCGAGGTATCTGGAAATTTTTTAACTAAAAAAAAAAAATAAATAAAAAAAAAAAAAAAAAAATCCCAGTATAAAGTAAATGTAGTATTAAATACTATTATTTGGTTAATGTATCGTTTCATTTAAGTGTTTTGGGTGCCGACAAGGGGGGCAGGGGGACCATGGCCCCCTGGATATTCGGGACTATAAAGTAATTATAAGGAAACCAACGGAAAAAGATCAGAATAGGGGAAAAAACACGGAAAAAATGTGTTTTACCCCATTTTTATAATTAGTTGAGTCTAAAGGCATTCAATATTTTGGTGTTTATAACCAAGTTCAAAACTGTCGATATTGTTAAAATATATCCGTCCAACGCTTCGGCATTGCTCAGCAGATCTCTGAAATAATGTATGTAATAAAGAGATTTTCGATAAGATCGCTTGCTTTTTGGGGGGTATTTCCCCTTTTTTCAAAATGCAGGTAAATTTTCTCAGCAAATGTAACATTAAACTGTAAAAATTTAATGTATTTAGAGGCAGCATGAAAAGCCAATAATAACAGAAAAGCCGGTGTAATAATTGTCCTGAGATTTCCAGTTTTAGTCTTGGTGAATATTCTTCCAAGTTACTTTTTACTTCCAGTTTTTTTTATCACAAACTATTTGATAAGATTCTCTTGTGACGAAATTTTCTTTAACCCGTTCATTTTATTGAGTTGAATAGGACACAAAAAAGAAAGAGGGTTAATTTGGTAGCTGGATAGTAAGTTTATATTTTGTTTTTCTTTCGCTATTCTATTTTTTAAGATCAGAAATTAAATTAAAAAAAAGTTAACTAAAAAGAATCGCTTCCTGACTACAAACTGTCCAAATACTCTACCCCCAGTAAATATCCCCTGGAAAATCCCCCCCCCCCCGTGGAAAAGAATGCTTTCCAAAGTTGAGAATTTTGTTTGAGTTTTATTTTTTGTAATTTTCGTAGGGGGAAGGAGTTTTGTTGCTTGTGCATTATGGGCAACTCACTCAAGCTACTGTGTAAAACTCAAGAACAAAACTGGTTTCTTTGTTAGTTTTTTTTCAGCTTAGCGCGAGAAAACACAAAGAAACGTTATAGAATATATGGTAAATAAATAATTTGGGCTATATATTTGCATATAAGGGGGGGAGGGATAAAGTATTTGGGTAGTTTGAAGTCAGAAAACAATTCTTACCTCATAATATGCAGAATAATTGTACCTACTTTGCCCCCCCCCGCCCCCTAATGTACCAATATATAGAAAAAATTTTTTTATAAAGTAACGAAGAAACCAGTTTGTTCTCGAGTTTTACGTATCGTAATCTTGAGCCAGTGGCGTATAACACAAGTATCGGATTCTTTCATAGAGAGAGAACTTTACCGTAAAGAGCGAGGTCTTGAGGAGGAGGAAACCCCTTTCATGTATGTAGTAATTTCAATGCGTTTTAAGGTTTGATGTTGCTCCTCACTTTCAGTTGAAAAACTTGTTTTTTTTTTATTTATTTAATTACTTACAGATAGTATTTGTTATTGGGAAATATAAGATTTATAAAAGAAAAGTAAAGAGCCTCATTAAACCAAAAATGAGCAGAAATCAAGTAAAATAATCTTCAAAGTAAAAACTACGGAGTATAATAGAAAAAAAAATAAAAAGATATAAAATATTTTTTACATAGAAAAGACTATTTCATTAAAAAATGAAAGGAAATTAATATAAAACTTTTTACACAAAACAAGTTTATCAAGAAATAGTAAACAGCCTAATTAAGCCAAAAATGAGTAGAAATACATTCAAATAATTTTTGCAGCGTAAAAGTACCACAAATCACCATAAATAAATTAATTGAACTCAAAACGAACATAAATAACATTAAATAACCTATTCAAACTCAAAATAGCAACAATTAGCATGAATAGAGTTGACAACCCCCACAAGTCCTCAAGACCAGAACATTATTTGCACTTTACTGAAAACAAAATGCATTTTAACTGTTTTCACTTTTTTTACTTTAAAAAATAAAGAAGTATTAAGACAATAAGGAATAGATATTATTATTATTATTTATTTTTAACCCACACTATACAGAGGTACAATACGTGGAGTAATCACGAGGAAAAACACAAAAAATGCAACACAAGACAATATATAAATCAAAAATTACCAAATTACAGTGTAACACAAAATAATTTAAGAGAAACGAGAGCAAAAAAAAGGTGAAAGGAACGGGGAAGAGGAAAAAAAAAAAAAAAAAAAAAAAAAAAAAAAAAAAAAAAAAACTGACAACTTGCAGAATCTAATAAGCAGCCATTAATATTATAATTATTGGATTTTTACTCACTCTTTACAGATCTAAATTGTAGAATGACCAAACAGAGAAAAACAACTAAACAAATAAAAGAAAAATAACTTACGACTGAAAAACCCTGATAAGGTGATGGTGCGTAGAAAAACGGATACAAGCAGTATTTGAAAGTTTTCTGTGTAGTGCTTCCAGTTTTTCAGTAATATTAGGAACAAGAAATTTATTAATAATTGCCCGGGTTTTGGTCCAAGGTGGAAGAAACAACAAAAATTTACAAAATCTAAAATAATTAATCCGGATTCTTTTTAACTCAGTTTTCTTCAGAAGGAGAAAAATTCCAGAAGCAAAAAGAATTGAATGGTCACAAAAAGTTGAGTAGAGATTTGCCAACGCGATTTTATTATATTTACATCTATTGGCAACAATCTTATCATATCCTAATTTAATTTTCATATTAATATCTGAGACTGTGCACTGGCGCAAACTCGGAAGACTATTAGTAATAGAAATACCGAGCCATCGAAGAGAATCTACGAGAGGGATAGTAAAGCCACTACAGCGAAGGGAAGTACTAGAAATATTATTAAAAGAAAGAAATTTACATTTATCTACATTAAGAGAGAGGCCTATGTCTGAAAAAGAAGTAGCAACACGAGAAACCATGTTAGATAAACCAGTTTTAGTACGGCTTATAAGAAGTAGATCATCAGCGTAAGCCAGGTAGGAAACATCAGAAAAACAAGAGAGATAGGTAGCCGAAATCTTTGCCAGAACACCTGAAATACATAAATTAAAAAGGGTCGGAGATAAAACTCCACCTTGCCTTAAACCTCTTTTCAATTTGATATTAGATGCAGGCACAGATTTCAGCCGAAGAAAAGAATTAGAGTACCAGTACCGAAGAAGCAAAATAACTGATAGATTGACACCGTAACCACGAAGAGCAGAAAAAAGCTGACTATGACATACACTATCAAAAGCTTTTGATAGATCTAAAGTACAAAGATATATACTCCTTCCCTTAGAAGAATTGTCAAGGAGCAAAGAAGATAATACACGATGTGCGTGTTGACAACCTACTCCGGGCTTAAATCCAATCTGGTTATCTCTCTCAAGCATATTATTAGTCACAAAAGGTAGTAAAACATGCTAAAAGTGCAAGAACTTTACTAAAAGTGCAAGAGATAGTAATAGGTCGGTAAGAAGAGCAAATAAAAGAAGAATTCCCCTTCTTTAAAATTGAAGAGACAGCACCACACAAAAAACTCTCCGGTAAACGAGAAGAACAACTTCACATCTGGAGAAGCCTACGTCTATGGTTAATAAGGGGGGAGCACTCTAATAAAAGGTGAAATCTAGATATAACATCATTATCAAGATTACCTGATTTAAGTTTTTTAATTGATTCAATTACAGATGAAAGAGAAATGGGAACACAGAGACGCTGAGATAGAGGGGTGTTAAAAATAGCAGAAAGAGAATGAGAATACAAAGAATGCACACGGTAATTAAAATTAGAAAAAAAGACGAGTAATGGTCATGCCAAGCAGATGCAGGAAGACAATCACTATTTGGTACATCACTTCTAATCGACTCAGAATTAATAACTTTTCGCCATTCTCTCTTTGACACTGGAAAATCCATACCACGATAACGCATAGACTTAAGATATTTTTTATATTCACTGCGGGTCTTACGCTTAAGGTCAGAAACAATACCACAGGGCGGTCTATCAAATTCATTCCAAACTTTTAACCAAAACTTAGCTTTATTTTTCAAAGTTTTTAAATTAGGATCTAAAGACCAAATAGGTTTTGGCGTACCACGTCTAACACGTTGCAGCGGCACTGCAACTGCCTCGGCATCTTTTAAACATTTAATTATTTGATTATAATAGCAATCCAGGTCCTTTTTGCAATTCCCTTGTATAGAGCTCTGAAGCAGATGATAGGGAACTCGTATAGCAGACAGCAGCCTTGTTAGTGTAAACGCATAAAGAGGAACATCAGCTTTCTTCCAATTACTTTTTTCAAACACTTTTGAAGACTGGGGTACTTTGCAGAAACTTGCAGGGTTTAAATTCAGCGTAAGAGTAAGTGAGATAGGGAGATGGTCTAAGTCTTGTTCTTCAGCATGTACAAACACTATTGATGTAATAATACAAGGTGAACAAATAATGTGATCAATATTGCTCTTGCTGCCTGAATGGTGAATATAAGAATACGGATGAGTTTTGGGTATAATATGATAAGATGGAAGGCAATCCAACAACAAATCACATCTCACTGATGAGTTATTTATATCCGTATTGAGGTCACCAATGATCATATAATCTAGAGAAATAGAAAGAATTTTTTCCACTAGAAACTTCAACGTGTTACAGGCTTTAGCAAATCTAGCCATCGATCTAGAGGAACGGCCATCATAAGGCAGATAAGAATTAATGAAAACTATAGTGCCCATACGAACAGCCAAAAAAAACTCATCCGAGTAAAAAATCACCGGCAAAACCAAATTATGATTGCGCTTAAAAACACAAGCTACTCCGCCGGATGGCCGGCCTCTTGTGGCTCTGGCAGTAGTAAAAAACACATCATGATGAAGGCTACGACGCAAAACGTTAATGGTAGAGTCTGTAAGAAGATGCTCCTGTAAACAAACCAAATCAAAATCATAGTAGAACTCATCAATAACGAAATCCTTATCCTTAGTACCATTAATATTAAACGATATTATTGAAAACTCCAAAGTCATTGCAAAAAGTGGGGGCGCGACATTAGTTCCTTAGATATAGGGCAGGACAAGCTATAAGAAGTATGATTTTTACCACAGTTAGCACACTTGGGAGCAGCACTACAAGGACTATCCTTAGTAGAAATATGTGGCCCAGCACATCTTGCACATTTCGGGACATTGCTGGTGCAAGCACTTTGAAAGTGATCGTATGATCGGCATTTGAAGCAGCATTTAGGTATTTCTTTAAATACTTGAATTCGAAAAAATTCATATCCCACTTTAATTCCTTCTTTGAAATAAGCAGACTGAGTGAAGGAGTCTTCAAATTCCAGCTTGACTGACATAGTCTGGCCCAGTCGATTTGCACTTAGTATACCTTGCAGTCTTTTAATAACTGAAAGGTCAACATCAACTGGGAAGCCTCTGAGAATCCCAAAAAAGCACTTGGATCGTACTTTAACTGTTGCTCCGGTAATAAAGTTCTGAACGGATGTACAAAAATCTTCAGTTGCAGATTTATCAATATTGACATACCATCTGTCTTTAACAGGTTTCACATTACAAACTAATTCATGCCCAGCTATCTGATCGAGAACAGATTTGCGTTTAATCGGATCAGACAGATCTGAAGCCACTTTAGAGACAATAACTGTCGTATGAGTGTCAATTGCTGGGGTAGGTTTCGGAAGTTGAGGAAAATTCAACTGATAATTGTCAAGTTTCCCTAACATTTCAACAACCACTTGTTGTATCTCATTAAACTTAGACAATAAAGAAGTATAAGCATTTGCAGGGAGACATGGCACCTCTGTAGGTCGCTTCATCACAAACGTAGGTACATAAGTGTAGCTACTGTCAAGAGATCTTAACAGAGAAATAATGTCACTAAAATGATTAGAAGGTGCATTGTTCCCCTTACGTACTGGGCAATCCAATTCAGGTGCACTTATTTGCCAGAGTAAACTTTTAGCTTCTTTGATTATATTCACGTCAAAAAACTCCATACCATGTCTTTTAATAATATCCTCCTCTATTCCGCTTAGAAAATTGCTTTGAATAAAATTCAGAACAGGAGAATATACAAGTTCAGGCATTTCGTCGGAGCTTTTCATGGCTATCGCACTCACCACAAATTAAAAAGTCTCAATATTAATTCAGGAAAAAATACTGAATTAATAAATATCGAAACATAGGTCAAACTAAAAACACAGTAGATTCCATTTTATAATCCTCTTAAAGTTAATCCTCTTAACTCAGGTCATCAACTAATTTGGAATAAATTATGACCTCACCAAAATAAAAAGTATATCAGAATATGTATATCAAACTGACAATACACTTTTTTTTTTGTTTCTTTTTTTAGTAAAGTGCAAATTATTTTATGGTCTGGAGAAGACATGGGTGTTGTCAGCCATACTCCTTTTACTTTTTCTCCTTTTACTATTTTAATTTCTGTTAGTTTTGGATTTCATTTATTTGTCAATGGTGATTTGTGGTAGTGTTACACATGGAAGATAAGAAAAATAAGCTCGTAGAATTTGACAACGCTTTTGTCCGTAAAAACTTAAACAATTTAGAATTTGTTGGTTCTCACAGCCAACTATCTTTTCAAAGAATAGCCAAACCGTCTTAAACTTTTTGGTGCCATGTGTCTTAGCTGAATTTTGATGATTGTTTGCCTAAATTTTTTTCTTATTCATTTTTTCTCTTTTTTTTTAAATTTGGCATTTGCTACTACCGAAAGTGGCATAAGTTCATATGGAATGTCTTTTCAATACAAATGGATTTGTGTGTCTTTTTCTAAGTTTTTAAGATACTTCTAAGATTTTTAAGATTTAAGTTTTTAAGATTTCCACAAAATTTTAATCTCTACCAGTGGAAAAAAAACAACGTAACAATATATGTCGTTTCTTAATAGATGCACTGTTTCCTGAGCGGTTTCTTTTTTACGAATATTTCAGACATCAGTAGCCTCCTTTCTTTGACTTTGTAACCTACACAATCATTCTAAGTAGTGTTTTCCGCTGTTTTCTTGTTTTTTTTTCAGTGAATTTGTAAAATTCACCGTTTTATCTCATTTGTAAGCTGAGCGTTGTTTTTCCATGGAACATTGGCTTTGTAAACTGGACTCTTACCAGCCATATGTCCAGTTATCTTCGTTTTAAGCTTTTTTATTTATATACAATAGTGGTTTTAAAAAGGCATTTCCCTTGGCCAAAAGTGTGCGTTGACGTATTAATATGATTTTTTGTTTATTTAAGTACAAGTCTAATGGCCTATAACGTTGGAAAAAGATAACAATGATGCACAAAATTACTCAAATAAGAACATAGCAATCGCAAAAAACTCAATTATTTATCAGAAACTAAATGATTTGTTATACGCAAGATTGAGCTGGTAAAGTGAAAACACATTCATTTACTAAACTAATGTAATTGACTGGACTGGTGGAAAAATAAAAAAAAATAACACAAACTATTAAATAACGACTATGTTAAAAACAGAACTGCGATTGTTAATTTAACTACAAATACTACTGCAGTCTCTACTATTACAAAAAAAAATATTGAACTAAATAGCTTAAGTGCAACCTGCTTGTTAAAATGACATAGCACATCCAGGTTGTTACAAATACTAATGCAGTTAAATTAACAATCGCAGTTCTGTTTTTAACATAGTCGTTATTTAATAGTTTGTGTTATTTTTTTTTATTTTTCCACCAGTCCAGTCAATTACATTAAACTCAAACAAAATTCTCAAATTTGGAAAGCATTCTTTTCCACGGGGGGGGGGATTTTCCAGGGGATATTTACCGGGGGGTAGAGTATTTGGACAGTTTGTAGTCAGGAAGCGATTCTTTTTAGTTAACTTTTTTTTAATTTAATTTTTGATCTTAAAAAACAGAATAGAGAATGAAAAACAAAATATAAACTTACTATCCAGCTGCCAAATTAACCCTCTTTCTTTTTAGTGTCCTATTCAATTAAATAAAATGAACAGGTTCGAAAAAATTTTGTCACAAGAGAATCTTATCAAATGGTTTGTGATAAAAAAAAAACTGGAAGTCAAAAGTGACTGGGATGGATATTCACCAAAACTAAAACTGGAAATCTCAGGACAATTATTACACCGGCTTTTCTGTTATTATTGGCTTTTCATGCTGCCTCTAAATACATTAAATTTTTACAGTTTAATGTTACATTTGCTACCCTCCCAAAACCAAAAATATGAGAAAATTTACCTGCATTTTAAAAAAAGGGGAAATACCCCCAAAAAAGCAAGCGATCTTATCTAAAATCTCTTTATTACATACATTATTTCAGAGATCTGCTGAGCAATGCCGAAGCGTTGGACGGATATTTTTTAACAATATCGACAGTTTTGAACTTGGTTATAAAAACCAAAATATTTAATGCCTTTAGACTCAACTGTTTATAAAAATGGGGTTAAACACATTTTTTCCATGTTTTTTTCCCTATTCTGGTCTTTTTCCATTGGTTTCCTTATAATACTTTATAGTCGCAAATTTCCAGGGCCCCCTGCCTTTCCCCCATGCCGGCACCCAAAACACTCAAATGAAACACTACATTAACCCAATAATAGTATTTAATACTACATTTACTTTATACTGGGATTTTTTTTTTTTTTTATTTTTTTTTATTTTTTTTTTTTTTTAGTTAAAAAAATTTCCAGATACCTTGCTATTCTTCTGTAATTTTTTAGAGGGTATACACATAGAAAGAATTGTTTTGTGACTTCAAACTGTCCAAATACTTTACCACAAGGAGGTGAACCCCCTCAAATACCTAATAATTTCTGTTCATTTTAAGCTTTAATGTTGCTCCTTACTTTCAGTTGAAAAAACTCGTTTTTTTTATTTAATCATCATAAATCACTTAAATGAAACACTACATTAACCTAATAATAGTATTTAATACTTGGATAAACGATCATTGAAAACAAAAAACATTTAAAAACACTTGGAAAAAACATTTAAATAAACATTACATTTACTTTGTAATGCGATTTTTTTTTTTTTTTTAAGTTAACAAAATTTCCCGATATCTCGCTATTCTTCTGTTATTTTTAGCGGCCATAAACCATAAAAGAATTGTTTTCTGACTTCAAACTATCCAAATACTTTATCCTCCCCCCCTGTGTCCAAATATAGGCTATAGCCCAAGTTATATATTAGTCATACATTCTGTCACTTGTCTTTGTCTTGTCTCGTGCTAAGCTGAAAAAAAATAACGAAAAAACCGGTTTTGTTCTTTCAGAGATTTACACAGCATAAGCTTTAGTGAGTTGCCCATAATAAACAAGTAACAAAACTCCTCCCCCCTACAGAAATTAAAAAATAACCTCGCTATTTGTGCTAAAGTTCGAATCATGTTCGAATCACAAATCCCTGAATCACAAAGGCTGTTTAATTAAACTAGATAGCTCTTTTGAAAGTACTAAAAAAAACCTTTAGCGTAAAGAGCGAGGTATTGACTAGAGGGTGACCCCGCTCATATACGTAATAATTTCTGTTCTTTTTAAGTTTTAATGTTGCTCCTTACTTTCAGTTGGAAAAACTTGTTTTTTATTTGATTTATGATCGTTTTTCAAATAATACTGGGAAATCCAGCACCCCATCATAGAAATGTCCCTTCCCCCAAGGAAACATACTCCATGGAAAGATCCTCCCACGTTACCCTGTCTTCAGAACCGCCCCCCCCCACCCCAGAAAAAACCCTCCTGAAAACATCTGTCTGCTTCCCTATATGTAAACAAAGGGCAAAGTTAATAACTTGCAGCCCTTCCCCCGGAACCTGTGGGGGATAAGCCATCCTCAAAGACATTTTCGACTATGTTGAACAAAATGGCTATCTCAAAATTTTGATTGGGTGACTCCGGGAAAACAAAATAGCGTCGGAGGGGGCCAAGTTTCCTTCAAAATTTTTTGTTCACTTAAAAACGACGCTAGAACTTTTTATTTCTGTTTGAATCATCCCTCTAACGGTGTTATAGGACTACTGAATCGATGCGATAACCCCTGAAAAAAAAACAACAAATAGACACTCATCCGTGATCTTTCTTCTGCCAAAAATACAAAATTCCACATTTTTGCAGATATGAGCTTGAAACATCTACAGTAAGGGTTTCTGTTACGCTGAATCATGTGGTTTGTTTTTCATCAAGATTCTATCACTTTTAAAGGGTGTTTCTCCCTTTTCTCAAAAATAAGGCAAATTTTACAGGCTCGTAACTTTTTGTGGGTAAGACTGAAGTTGATGAAACTTATATATTTGAAATCAGCATAAATATCCGATTCTTTTGATATATCTACTGGTATCATAATTCCGTTTTTTAGAGTTTCGGCTATACTGAGCTGGGTCGCTCCTTACTTATAGCTATATACGAGAATAACGCTGCTGCGGTTAAGTTAGAAAATAAGGTTAGTATTGGGTTTCGTATGAAATCAGGAGTTAAGCAGGGCCGCTTTCTCTCCTCGTTTATATGGATCATTTTTATGGACTTTGTCTTAAGGAGCACAGGAAAGTCAATGGGAGAACATGGAATCAAATGGAGAAGTAAAACTCTCCTGGACATCGATTATGCTGATGATTGAAGCATCCTAGACGAAAGTGTGAATAAAATGAATGTACTTTTAGAGGTTTAGCGAATGTAGAAGGCTAGAATAGGTTTGAAAATTAATGTTAAAAAGACTAAGTCACTAAGGCTAGGAATAAGTGAAGATGAAAAGGTGACATTGGATAAGGAAAAGATTGGGCAAGTGGACAGCTTCACTTACCATAGTAAAGACGGTGGGTGCAGCACAAATATTAAAAGTAGAATAGCCAAGATCCATGGTATTGTTTGATTCTTTAAAAAGTTTGGAACAACAGGAAGATAACTCTGCGAACCAAGAGTAAAATATTGGAAGCTATAGTGATGACAGTTGTCAAGTATGATTTTGAAGCATAGGCGCTCCGAAAAATGGAGGAAATTTGCCTGACGTTTTTTAGAGAAATTGACTACAGATTGTTTTGGGTACCCGACTGACTGACCGTATTTCAAACAGTAGGCTGTACGAAAAGTGTGGTTTAATCCTGCTTTCTAGGGCTAATATGAGAGAAAGGGTGAGATGACTAGGACACGATCTGCGATGAAGGATGACTGATTTCCGAAGATTGTGTTTTTGGGTCTACTGTCCAGAGCTAAACGGAAAGTCCTCGGTTGGAATGGGAAGATGTCGTAAGGGAAGATTTAAGGGAAATTAGAACTTCGTGGGAGGTTGTAAAGAAGGAGGCTTTGAATAGACTGGGAAGGAAGAGGAACTTGCGTAGCTTTGTTGGCCTCAGGTGGCCTGGTCTATGTTAACTTGTCAGTAGTAGCTGTAGTATGCGGACTAACTTGGCTGAAATCTAGTTACTGCTTTGGAAATTTTTCTATTACCCTTGAGAGCACGTGTACTTATGAATTTATTTGGACAGGAAATTATATTGATTTTGAAAACTGGAAATATAAGAAGACATTAAGAAGCTATTGGAAAACTTCTTAAAACCTTAGCTTAGAAGAAAAGGGGCCCAAAAAGGCCAACTACCCATTCTCCTGTGAAAGTGCAAAGAATTGGTGCATTTTTCTTTCCCTGTATGTCTCTTTCAGTCAAAGTCGAAAATTTCTAGGTAAATTTGAATTGTCTGACTTGAAATTTTTTAACCATATGTTTTTAAATAATTTGTTTGTGTGCGTAAACAACTTATTTTCTCTTTTACAGGTCCTCAGCACCGACGGTGTAATTGAAAAAGGAGCTCAGATCAATTCAAAAAGTACGATAAAAAATTCTTACATTGGAAACCGAAGCAAAGTGGGCTTGGGAGTTCGTATTTTTAATTCAGTCATTTATCCGGATGTCACCATAGAAAACGGGTAAAGAAAAATACTGTTTTAGAGGACCTGGTAATAAAGTGAGCCAAGTCCAAACTGTAACTGTCAGGATGTAGTTTCCCAAACTCACTAAACTCAAAAGCTATTACTTTTGGTTATAATTTTTTTTGTTTTTGTAACAGGAAACTATTGTCAGGCCAGTTTTAATGGGAATGGAAGAAAAAAAAATCAGTTTTTTCAACTGAAAGTAAGTAGCAACATTAGATTTTAAAACGAACAGAGATAATTTCGTATATAAGGGGGGGGGGGGGGCTGCCCCAACAAACGAAATAATTAGTTTGTATGCGTAAACAACTTATTTTCTCTTTTAAAGGTCCTCAGCCCCGACGGTGGAATCGAAGCAGGAGCTCAGATTAATCAAAAAAGTACGATAAAAAA
Source organism: Artemia sp. Qi Xiang Cuo (assembly GCF_049724085.1). Lineage (NCBI taxonomy): Eukaryota > Metazoa > Arthropoda > Branchiopoda > Anostraca > Artemiidae > Artemia > Artemia sp. Qi Xiang Cuo. The sequence continues at coordinate 24,291,991 of NC_142799.1, forward strand.
TTCTTACATTGGAAAGCGAAGCAAAGTGGGCTTGGGAGTTCGCATTTTTAATTCAGTCCTTTATCCGAATGTCACCATAGAAGACGGGTAAAGAAAAATACTGTAGAGGACCTAATAATAAAGTGAGCCAAGTCCAAACTGTAACTGTCAGGATGTAGTTTCCCAAACTGACTAAACTCAAAAGCTTTTACTTTTGGTTATATTTTTTTTTGTTTTCGTACCAGGAAACTATTGTCAGGCCAGTTTTAATGGGAATGGAAGAAAAAAAAATCAGTTTTTTCAACTGAAAGTAAGTAGCAACATTAGATTTTAAAACGAACAGAGATAATTTCGTATATAAGGGGGGGGGGCTGCCCCAACAAACGAAATAAGTCGTTTGTCTGCGTAAACAACTTCTTTTCTCTTTTAAAGGTCCTCAGCCCCGACGGTGGAATCGAAGCAGGAGCTCAGATTAATCAAAAAAGTACGATAAAAAATTCTTACATTGGAAAGCGAAGCAAAGTGGGCTTGGGAGTTCGCATTTTTAATTCAGTCATTTATCCGAATGTCACCATAGAAGACGGGTAAAGAAAAATACTGTAGAGGACCTAATAATAAAGTGAGCCAAGTCCAAACTGTAACTGTTAGGATGTAGTTTCCCAAACTGACTAAACTCAAAAGCTTTTACTTTTGGTTATAATTTTTTTTGTTTTTTTTTTCGTACCAGGAAACTATTGTCAGGCCATTTATAATGGGAATGGAAGAAAAAAAAAAAACAGTTTTTTCAGCTAAAAGTAAGGATCAACATTAGATTTTGAAACAAACAGAGATTATTTCATATATGAGGGGGGAGGGGCTGCCCCAACCTCGACCCTCATTATTAACGCTAAAGTCTTAAAGTTGTTTAAAAATACTTCTCATTCAAATTCAACTGCCCTTGTGTTTGTGCAGTCTTTCTTAAGGAATTGTGGCAAAAATTCAAACTTTAGAGTAAGGAACGGGGGGTTAATGAAGGGCAGACCTTCTCGCATACGGATCCGTTTCAACTCTTAGTGTTACTTCTTACTTTCGGTTGAAAAAAAATTGTTTTTTTATATTTAATTCCTTACCGTTTTTCAAATTATGCCAGACAACCTCCTATCCCCCTTGTTAAATTTCTCCTGGAAAATTCCTCCCAGAAATGTGTCTTTCCCTTGAAATTTTCCCTAAGGAAAATCATCCCCTGCAGAAAATTCCCTCCCCCCCTAAAAAATAATACGAAAAATTCTGTTTTTAGAGTTTCGGTTATTACTGGACCAAATTGCTCCTGATTTAACCACTGCCTGATTAAAGCTTGAGGTAAGGACTTTAGAGATATAGGCTTCCAAACTTAGACTAATTAAATAGATTCCTTTACATTCAATTGTAATTAATTATTTTTATTAGGAATTGATTGTGAGACCAAGTTCTAATGAGAGGTCCATATAACCATCTGTGGTTTAACCATTCTAAGGGCAATAAATCAATCTTCAACACTCCAATAATTACAATTTTTTCTTCTGCGAGGGTGATTATGAACATATTGAACATGCTAAGAAACAGAACTGCGAACGTGCTGAAACATATCAAGTTTCAGGCATTCTTGGGTACTGGTTCCTCTAAAATGTAAGTAAACAGAAAAATTAAAATTTTGAATTATGAAATTTTATAAATTAAAGCAACTACCTTTTGTCTTCACGTGGATTTTCTCGCCACCAAATCTATATTCATAAGAATATTTTGGATGAACATTTATTTTGGATTCTTTTTAATGATTCTGAGACTAGCCGATCTCATTTTCAAAGTATTTTATTAGGCTTTATTTCCTGGTACTAAAAAAAAAAAAAAAAAAATATAACCAAAAGTAAAAGCTTTTGAGTTTAGTCAGTTTGGGAAACTACATCCTGACAGTTATAGTTTGGACTTGGCTCACTTTATTATTAGGTCCTCTACAGTATTTTTCTTTACCCGTCTTCTATGGTGACATTCGGATAAATGACTGAATTAAAATGCGAAGTCCCAAGCCCACTTTGCTTCGCTTTCCAATGTAAGAATTTTTATCGTACTTTTTCGATTAATCTGAGTTCCTGCTTCGATTACACCGTCGGGGCTGAGGACCTTTAAAAGAGAAAAGAAGTTGTTTACGCAGACAAACGAATTATTTCGTTTGTTGGGGCAGCCCCCATTATATACGAAATAATCTCTGTTCGTTTTAAAATCTAATGTTGCTCCCTACTTTCAGTTGAAAAAACTGATTTTTTTCTTCCATTCCCATTAAAACTGGCCTGACAATAGTTTGCTGGTACGAAAGAAAAAAAAATTATAACCGAAAGTAAAAGCTTTTGAGTTTAGTCAGTTTGGGAAACTACATCCTGACAGTTACAGTTTGAACTTGGCTCACTTTATTACCAGGTCCTCTAAAACAGTATTTTTCTTTACCCGTCTTCTATGGTGACATCCGGATAAATGACTGAATTAAAAATACGAACTCCCAAGCCCACTTTGCTTCGCTCTCCAATGTAAGAATTTTTATCGTACTTTTTGGATTGATCTGAACTCCTACTTCAATTACACCGTCGGTGCTGAGGACCTTTAAAAGAGAAAATAAGTTGTTTACGCACACAAACGAATTATTTAAAAACATATGGTTAAAAAATTTAACGTCAGACAATTCAAATTTACCTAGAAATTTTCGACTTTGACTGAAAGAGATATACAGGGAAAGAAAAATGCACCAATTCTTTGCACTTTCACAGGAGAAGGGGTATTGGCCTTTTTGGGCCCCTTTTCTTCTAAGCTAAGGTTTTAAGAAGTTTTCCAATAGCTTCTTAATGTCTTCTTATATTTCCAGTTTTCAAAATCAATATAATTTCCTGTCCAAATAGATTCATAAGTACACGTGCTCTCAAGGGTAATAGAAAAATTTCCAAAGCATTAACTAGATTTCAGCCAAGTTAGTCCGCATACTACAGCTACTTCTGACAAGTTAACATAGACCAGGCCACCTGAGGCCAACAAAGCTACGCAGGATCCTCTTTCTTCCCAGTCTATTCAAAGTCTCCTTCTTTACAACCTCCCACGAAGTTCTAATTTCCCTTAAATCTTCCCTTACGACATCTTCCCATTCCAACCGAGGACTTTCCGTTTAGCTCTGGACAGTAGACCCAAAAACAAAATCTTCGGCAATCTGTCATCCTCCAGCCGCATAGCGTGCCCTAGCCATCTCAATGTTTCTCCCATATTAGCCTTACAGAGCAGGATTGAACCAAACTTATCGTACAGCCTACTGTTTGAAATACGGTTAGTCAGTTGGGTACCCAGAACAATCCGTAGGCAATTTCTCTGGAAAACGTCAGGCAAATTTCCTCCATTTTTCGGAGCGCCTATGCTTCAAAATCATACTTGACAACTGTCATCACTATAGCTTCCAATATTCTACTCTTGAATCGCAGACTTATCTTCCTGTTGTTCCAAACTTTTTAAAGAATCAAAAAATACCTTGGATCTTGGCTATTCTACTTTTAATATTTGTGCTGCACCCACCGTCTTTACTATGGTAAGTGAAGCTGTCCACTTGCCCAATCTTTTCCTTATCCAATGTCACCTTTTCATCTTCACTTATTCCTAGCCTTAGTGACTTAGTCTTTTTAACATTAATTTTCAAACCTATTCTAGCCTTCTACACTCGCTAAACCTCTAAAAGTACATTCATTTTATTCACACTTTCGTCTAGGATGCTTCAGTCATCAGCATAATCGATGTCCAGGAGAGTTTTACTTCTCCATTTGATTCCATGTTCTCCCATTGACTTTCCTGTGCTCCTTAAGACAAAGTCTATAAAAATGATCCATATAAATGAGGATAGAAAGCAGCTCTGCTTAACTCCTGATTTCATACGAAACCCAATACTTTTTCATTTCTTAACTTAACCGCAGCAACGTTATTCTCGTATATAGCTCAGTAGTAGCGACCCGGAAACCCGGCTCAATAGTAGCCGAAACTCTAAAAAACGGAATTTTGATACCAGTAGATATATCAAAAGAATCGGCTATTTATGCTGATTTCAAATATATAAGTTTCATCAACTTCAGTCTTACCCACAAAAAGTTACGAGCCTGTAAAATTTGCCTTATTTTTGAGAAAAGGGAGAAACACCCTTTAAAAGTGATAGAATCTTGATGAAAAACAAACCACATGATTCAGCGTAACAGAAACCCTTACTGTAGATGTTTCAAGCTCATATCTGCAAAAATGTGGAATCTCGTATATTTTGCCAGAAGAAAGATCATGGATAACTGTTTATTTGTTTTTCCGTTTTTTTTTCCAGGGGTGATCCTATCGACCCAGTAGTCCTAGAATATCGTGAGAGGGCTCATTCAAACGGAAATTAAAAGCTCTAGTGTCGTTTTTAAGTGAACAAAAAATTTGGAAGGAGACTTGGCCCCCTCCGACGCTAATTTGTTTTACCGGAGTCACCCAATCAAAATTTTGAGATAGCCATTTTGTTCAACATAGTCGAAAATGTCTTTTAGGATGGCTTATCCCCCACAGGTTCCAGGGGAAGGGCTGCAAGTTAAGACTTTGCCCATTGTTTACATATAGTATTGATTATTGGGAAGCAGACAGAAGTTTTCAGGAGGGTTTTTCTTGTCTGGGGGGGGGGGGGGAGACACTGAAGACAGGGTTACGTGGGAGGATCTTTCCATGGAGCATGTTTCCTTGGGGGAAGGGACATTTCTATGAAGGGGTGCTGAATTTCCTAGTATTATTTGAAAAACGATCATAAATCAAATAAAAAACAAGTTTTAATTGAATAGGACACTAAAAAGAAAGAGGGTTAATTTGGTAGCTGGATAGTAAGTTTATATTTTGTTTTTCTTTCGCTATTCTATTTTTTTAAGATCAAAAATTAAATTAAAAAAAAGTTAACTAAAAAGAATCGCTTCCTGACTACAAACTGTCCAAATACTCTACCCCCCGGTAAATACCCCCTGGAAAATTCCTCCCCCTCCCCCTCCGTGGAAAAGAATGCTTTCCAAATTTGAGAATTTCCAGGAGAAATTTAACAAGGGGGATAGGAGATTGTCTGGCATGATTTGAAAAACGGTAAGGAATTAAATATAAAAAAACAATTTTTTTTCAACCGAAAGTAAGAAGTAACACTAAGAGTTGAAACGGATCCGTATGCGAGAAGGTCTGCCCTTCGTTAATCCCCTGTTCTTTACTCTAAAGTTTGAATTTTTGCCACAATTCCTTAAGAAAGACTGCACAAACACAAGGGCCGTTGAATTTGAATGAGAAGTATTTTTAAAGAACTTTAAGACTATAGCGTTAATAATGAGGGTCGAGGTTGGGGCAGCCCCTCCCCCCTCATATATGAAATAATCTCTTTTCGTTTTAAAATCTAATGTTGCTCCTTACTTTCAGCTGATAAAACTGTTTGTTCTTTTCTTCCATTCCCATTATAAATGGCCTGACAATAGTTTCCTGGTACGAAAAAAAAAAAAAAAAAAAAAATTTGGAAGGAAAATTGGCCCCCTCCGACGCTAATTTGTTTTTTCCCGGTGTCACCCAATCAAAATTTTGAGATAGCCATTTTGTTCAACATAGTCAAAAATGTCTTTGAGGATGGCTTATCCCCCACAGGTTCCGGGGGAAGGGCTGCAAGCTATTAACTTTGCCCATTGTTTATATATAGTTATTGATTATTGGGAAGCAGACAGAAGTTTTCAGGAGGGTTTTTTCTTGTGTGGGGGGGTGAGGTTCTGAAGACAGGGTTACGTGGGAGGATCTTTCCATGGAGTATGTTTCCTAGGGGGAAGGGACATTTCTATGAAGGGGTGCTGGATTTCCCAGTATTATTTGAAAAACGATCATAAATCAAATAAAAAACAAGTTTTTCCAATTGAAAGTAAGGAGCAACATTAAAACTTAAAAAGAACAGAAATTATTACGTATATGAGGGGGGTCACCCCCTATTCAATACTTTACGCTAAAGGTTTTTTTTAGTACTTTCAAAAGAGCTATCTAGTTTAATTAAACAGCCTTTGTGATTCAGGGATTTGTGATTCGAACATGATTCGAACTTTAGCACAAATAGCGAGGTTATTTTTTAATTTCTGTAGGGGGGAGGAGTTTTGTTACTTGTTTATTATGGGCAACTCACTAAAGCTTATGCTGTGTAAATCTCTGAAAGAACAAAACCGGTTTCTTCGTTAGTTTTTTTTCAGCTTAGCGCGAGACAAGACAAATACAAGTGACAGAATGTATGACTAATACATAACTTGGGCTATAGCCTATATTTGTACACAGGGGGGGGGATAAAGTATTTGGATATTTTGAAGTCAGAAAACAATTCTTTCATTGTATATGGCCACTAAAAATAACAGAAGAATAGCGAGATATCTGGAAATTTTGTTAACTTAAAAAAAAAAAATTGCAGTATAAAGTAAATGTAATGTTTATTTAAATGTTTTTTCCAAGTGTTTTTAAATGTTTTTTGTTTTCAATGACCGTTTTTCCAAGTATTAAATACTATTATTAGGTTAATGTAGTGTTTCATTTAAGTGATTTATGATGATTAAATAAAAAAAAACGAGTTTTGTCAACTGAAAGTAAGGAGCAGCATTAAAGCTTAAAATGAACAGCAATTATTAGGTATTTGAGGGGGTTCACCCCCTTGTGGTAAAATATTTGGACAGTTTGAAGTCAAAAAACAATTCTTTCTATGTGTATAGCCACTAAAAAATTACAGAAGAATAGCGAGGTATCTGGAAATTTTTTTAACTAAAAAAAAAAAAAAAATAAAAAAAAAAAAAAAAAAAAAAAAAATAATAATAATCCCAGTATAAAGTAAATGTAGTATTAAATACTATTATTGGGTTAATGTAGTGTTTCATTTAAGTGTTTTGGGTGCCGGCAAGGGGGAAGGGCAGGGGGCCATGGCCCCCCGGGAAATTTGGGACTATAAAGTATTATAAGGAAACCAACGGAAAAAGATCAGAATAGGAAAAAAACATGAAAAAAATGTGTTAAACCCAACTTTTATAAACAGTTGAGTCTAAAGGCATTCAATATTTTCGTTTTTGATAACCAAGTTCCAAACTGTCGTTATTTTTAAAAAATATCCGTTCAACACTTTGGCATTGCTCAGCTGATCTCTGAAATAGTGTATGTAATAAAGAGATTTTCAATAAGATCGCTTGCTTTTTTGGGGGTATTTCCCCTTTTTTCAAAATGCAGGCAAATTTTCTCAGATTTTTGGTTTTGGGAGGGTAGCAAATGTAACATTAAACTGAAAATTTTTTATGTATTTAGAGGCAGCATGAAAAGCCAATACTGCCAGTGTAATAATTGTCCTGAGATTTCCAGTTTTAGTTTTGGTTCCAAGTCACTTTGTACTTCCAGTTTTTTTTATCACAAACTATTTGATGAGATTCTTATGTGACGAATTTTTCTTGAACCTCTTCATTTTATTTAATTGAATAGGACACTAAAAAGAAAGAGGGTTAATTTGGTAGCTGGATAGTAAGTTTATATTTTGTTTGATATATTCTGAAAAGTTTATATATTCTGAAAAATCTTATATATTCTGAAAACTGCGATTGTTAATTTAACTACAAATATTACTGCAGTCTCTACTATTACAAAAAAAATTATTGAACTAAATAGCTTAAGTTCAACCTGCTTAAGTTCAATGACATAGCACATCCAGGTTGTTACAAATACTAATCTGATATATCTCAGGAATGGCTAAGGCTATTGAGGTAAAAATTCCAGGCAATATCGCACTAAATCAGAAGATACTAGGTGCATCCAACTTGTCAAAAGGCTCACCAAGTGGTATATATTTTGGTCTCAGGAAAGGCTAAGGGTATTAACCTGAAATTTTCAGTAAATGATGTTGTTAAATAACATCGAAATGATGTTATGTTAAATAACATGTTAAATAACATTGAAAGAATCGATAACATGTTAAATAACATCGAAAGGATGATGTTAAATAACATCGAAAGAAACAATATATATCCTGGTTGTCAGAACGGCACCTCTTCAATATCTCTGGAATCTCGGAGCATATTAAGTCTAAACTTTCGGAGAATGTTCAGGGAGACATTTAACATAGTCAATATACTGTCAATATACAATAGCTATAATAATATTGAGCAGGATATTAACTCGAGTGACAAGTTAATAAGTGACTGGCTGTCAAGCGGTGACTGGCTGTCAAGCGGTGACTGGCTGTCAAGCGGTCACATATGCAGTTTCTCGTGAGCTCCAAATTAAGAAAAAAAATTGTTTTTCTTAATTAAGAAAAAATAAATCAGAATAATATTTATTTAATAATTAATCAGAAGACGTGTAAACTAGACAAATATTCATTATATTAACCAATATAAAACTTCAGCAATCCAAACGAACAGACATAAGTTTTTAAAAAATTCCGAAGAACAAGTTTTTCAAAGAAATGTAAAGAACCATATCAAACTTAATACCAGTAGAAATAAATTCCTATAATATTTAATACTTAATAAGACCCGAAATTACTATTAAAGAATAAATGAAAGCCAAAAAGAACAGAAGTCAAAATGAACAATCATATCAAACATAAAAATAACACGTGCTATTTAGATAAAAAAATAAATCTGAAAAAGAGTAAAAATAATACTGAACATTCAAGTCAAACTTAAAAGAAACAAAATTACTACTTAAATGTGTTTGGCAAAGGCCACTTTCTCTAACCGTAAATTTCCTAAGACGTGTTGCATCATTTGCACTTTACTGAGAACAAATTATACTATACACATTTTTTATTTGTAACTTTGAAAATATTATTTGTAAATAATTTTATTTGTAAATTTTTATAGTGATTTACTTTTTATTTATCATTGAGGGTTTGAAAAACGAAGTTTACTGTTTAAAATAAAACAGTTTTCAATAAAACGAAAATGACAAAATGGCATTAGAACTTTTATGGTTAGGCGAGAGGGAAGGGCAGTAGACCAAATCCTGCTTGGAGTAACTTTGGTTCGTTTTACGTTTGGTTTGAACGTTTACTTTAATGTTTGTTCGTTTTAAGATTTCTTTATTCATAAATATCAGTATATGTTGTCTTTATCTTGGATATGATAAATTATTTTAGTTTCTTTTCGTTTTGCGTTTTATTTATTCTTTAATAATATTTTCTGGTCGTTTTGGGATTGAATTATTATAGGACTTTATTTCTGCTAGTTTTAAGTTTGTGATGGCTTTTTGTTTTTTATTGGAAAACTTTTTTTCAAGCTTTTTAAAAGATTATTTTCTAGAAATAATTCACTATTTCAATTTCATATTTTCCGTATAAGATCTGTATATTTACTCCCATACGCAAGAAATAACCTTAGAATTTTTACTTTTTTACCCTGAAAAGTACCAATTTTCCCTTTTCACCATGAATTGCTTTCACATGGCCTTTAGAATTTTAATCTTTGTTTTAACCAAAAATCTTACTAATAATTAGCTCAGAGGTGCGATAAGGTATACGCACGTATAATATTAACACAGTTTGTATGTAAAAATAGGTCTAAAGTGAGTGAGTGTTGCTCGAAGTTCAAACACTCCTAACTTGGTCTTTACAACTTTTTTACCTCTATGAATTTTTGCTGACCAAGTAAACAGTGGTTACGTCTGCTCATTTGTAATGTAAGAAATATTCTAAAGTAAAATCCATGCTCTTAGAGAAAGTTTTTTCCAATGGGTGATAATCAAGTTATTTTACTAACGAAAAATAAAAAAAAAGTTGTAAGGTATCTTTATTTTCTAACTCCGACTTGCAGGTTGCTATGCATACAACTAATAGTAAAAACTATATCTTCAAAAGTAATACTTGATTTTTCCCTCGTGAAATCCGCCTTATGGAAAACATTTTTCTATACCGAGTATTTACTCATGTCGGCAATGAAATGGAATGAAACGAAATTAAAACAAAAAGAGGAAAAATAACCAAAAAACTAATCTATTTAGCAATTTATTTATGCCTCTTCAAAATAAAAAAGGAAACAGGAGAAAACAAACGTCAAAGAAAGAAAAAGAAACCTTAACTGTATATTACATAACAAGACCGTATCCATGGGGTTTAGTTGTTTCTTGGGCGTTGTTGGCTATGGATTGTAGATCATTAGGCGTTTCAGCCATTTCGCCGACGGTTTTGACATGAACTAGCTTGTCTTTCAGGTCTAAGTCCAAACCTCTCTCAACTCCCCCCCCCCCCCCTTATTTATGCGCTGCAAGTTATTTTTGCCAAACTGCAAAAAACCATTTGGTAAAGCAACGAAAGATGACAAATCAGCTTATCAGACGCATTTTGAAAATGAAGGGCACATATAACATCACAGCCCATTGATTTTTTCTTTTTAAGCTTTCGTATAACTTCACTCAAGTCTTTGGTACTAACTACAAAGGCACCCGGTCCGGGATTAAACAGTCGATCATTTAATTCACTTTCAAATTTCTCACATTTTTTAGCATCAGGTTCAGTAAACTGATTCATAAAATACGAATACCATTGTATCTCACTGATAGTAGCTATATTTTCCCTAGTTTTACTATTAGCCGAAAGAATCTTCCATAACTTATTTGGGTCATTTGAAATCGATTCGGCAACTACAACACTTTGAGCAACTCGGTGAGATTTGAGCTCCTTCTGAGAAGGCCGCTTTGTAAGTAGCCTCAAGGTATTAACAATTCCATTTCTAGGTTTTTCACACTCATTCCACAAACGTAGCCAAAACTTCGAGGATTGACATGCGGCTTTAAGGCTTTCGTTTCTAGACCATCCAAACTTCTCGGTCTCCGGTCTACACTTTCTTATAGGGACAGCGTACATCTCAGCTATTTTTAGAGCATGGGTAATCTGTGCACAGTAAAAATTCAGCTCAATCCGTATCGCAGACTGGTCCATCCCAGGCTGCCGCTGAAGGAGCTGAAACGGAACTCAAATTTTATCTAATATGCGGTCGCACTCCGCTTGGAAGATATCCTTATCAATCTTATCCCAACATTTAAGATGAAAAGATTTTGGCTTTCTTTTACCAAGTTCAGAAGAATGAATACCACTTCTGGGAATTGAGAGGGACAGTGGGATATGATCACTAAATTCACCTACAAGACCGACTTCAACCGTTAGATCTGAATTGGGAGGAGGGAGAAATACCGCATGGTCAAGTTTAGACGTACTTCCAGAAAAGGAGATAAATGTATAATTTTTGTTTTTTGGAATGACCGTGTAGCCGGTCGGCTAAAAAGAAAGAAAAGTTTCAGTTCTTACACTTGTATTCTGGAGTAAGTCACAATTAAAGTCTCTAATAAGCATATCCTTTCTATTCGTCTTTTTTATTTTTTTTAACAATTTGGCTACTTTTCTGCAAGCAATAGCAAATTTTCTTTCAGAAGCTACATCTCTGTAATTTGATGGAAGATAGAGATTAACTATAATAAGATTGTCAACTGTTATGGCAAGATAGCAATCACACATTTCAAGCAGTCCTGATTGGCAAGTTGTCAAGACGGCTAGACCGCCGCTTGGCCTTCCTTTTGCTTTAAGTCTTTTAGCTGGGGATAAATGTACTGTTACACTAGAAGAAAGGCACAAAAGCTGAGAGTTCATATCAGTCAAAAAGTGCTCCTGTAAACAAATCACGCTGTAAGATTCACATAGTTTCTCCAAAGCTGGTAGTTTATCCAGAACCCCACCATTAATATTCCACGACGTAACGGAGAGAAGTCTTTCAGTGGTCTTTCCAAGGAGTGGGATCTGTCCTGCTCTGAGGTTGATTTCCGATTTTCTGGGCAGGATACTGAATAGCATGACTGACCTGAAACTTTGCATACAACACAACGTTTTTTCTGCAAGCACGGCTGCTTCTTAGTACTTTTATGGTCATTACTTGCGCAATGAGAACATATCTTGGCATTAGGGCAATTGGTCGCTATATGGCCTATAAGGTGGCATTTGTAGCAACGGCGTGGTAAGAAGTGAAATTTCTCAACACGTAAACGTTCAAAACCGATCTTCAAAGGATCTTTCATGCTTGCTTCCAAAGCGTGTTCTAACGGGAAATAAAGTCTGAATGTCTGGGACTTACCGATCTGTTCAGCTTTTTCACATGCTGGGATCAGATTAGCTACATCTGCCGCCCCAAACTCCTCTGGAACAAAACGCACAATTTTAGAAAACCTCTTCAATTTTACGCTCGTTTCTAGTGAACTATTTCCTATTTTCATGGCATTTGCAATCTTTTCAGCTGCGTCCTTTGACTTGACCATTGTTTTCCGTTCGTCTTTATTTCTCTTCAGCTTAACTATATCATCACTTAGCTTTCCACATGTTGACAGAATAAAGTCCTTACGGGCATCTGGCGTTTCAAGGGACTTGGGAGGGTTTTTCACTACGACTAAGTAGGGTAAAGAAGTAGAAGGCTGCTTCAAAGTAACATTAGTTAGCCACGCTATCGGAGCCAGTTTTATCTGTTCTGTGACGCTATCTAGCTTTCTACACATCTGGTTTACTTTAGTTGTGATACATGCACCAACTGCATCGGCACACTGGGGTACTTCCTCAGACTGATTAATGACAAATTTCGGCAAAATGTTCTTACCTCCAGAACACCGATAGACAGCCTTTGCTAAATCCAGCACATTTTCAGAATCCTTGTTAGCTGTTCGCATTCTGTCATCGTATCCCAATCTCTCGAAGAAAGTCCACAGTATTTTCTTTGACTCACGGGTGAAGAACTCTACTGCTCTATTAACATAAACGTCTGTTTTCAAACCACACGCTAATGATCGGGAAATATAGTTCAATAGCGGATTCCACACAAGATCAGCATTGCTGCATTCATCCATTTAACTGATATAAGTCCAAATTCGAGCTTGTTATATTTCGTTAGCACGAGCAATATTTTCAATCGTTTGTCCAAAATCAAAGTCAATATCCAAGCCAATGATTATCAGTTTTTATATAAATCTTCGCACTAACCAGGTATCGACAATAAATAATACAAATATGTACGAAAGTGGTTTAAATTTACATCACAGAAACTATGCAATTGTCATGCTACCAAAAACATTTTCAACCAGATAACGGAAGCTAATATAGAGGTAAGGGGGGAGGGGTTCTTTCTTCTTCATCATCTGTTGCAGATGAGAGTTTTCGAAGAAACGAGCTTTGAAAAACTGTATTATGAAAAATATACTGTATTGTGAAACATATACGTAATACAGTATATAAACAATATATGATACTGTATCCAAAAAACTGAAAAACAGTCAATTTTCCTATTTGTTTCCTTTAAGCTGATGCAAATCTGGTAAACCTTTGTGAATGTATGTCTGACATTTTATGTATATAAAAAAAAAATTGAAAGCCAAATCATATCACTTTAAAAACATCTCATTTGTGAAAAGTAGGGAGTTTTGTTTCTTCAAATGTTATTTTCTTTTCCTCTGCTATTCAATGTTAGATGTGACCAATTTATAATACCATTCAAAAATAACTAAATATTATGACCTATGAATATAATGTTGTTTGTTATAATCATTTTATTATATATTGAGGTGGGGTATGGGCATACAGACTTATATACTGTATTATATGCAGTATTATGTATTATTATTGTGGTATTATTTGACTCTGCTGTATGGATTGTCTCCTATGTGTATTTCAAGCCTTGTTTTTTGGTGTGAGAATTCAAGGGAAGGATTATAACTAGTTAATCAAGTAAATTCAATGCGTCTAATTTCACAAAGGAACACCCCTTTTATAAAAATTCCTGTTATAAAAAAAAAAATTTAAAAAAAATAATTCAAGCGGTGGTATAGTCAATAGAAGGATTTGGGGGTTTAACTCCCCCTTCTTAAACTTAATGCAAATAATTACTGTTTGTGTGCATTTAAACTTGATTTTGAAGATCCCCAACGTAACTTTTGTAAGCTTTTAGGGTGTATTAGTTTTTCTGGTTCATCCATTTTGTCTTGTAAAAAATTTCAGTGTTAATGCAAAAAAGTTGCCAACCGACCCAAATTTTTTTTTTTTTTTGCAATTATGCGCAGGTTCCTACAGCTTGGGATCCCTAGGCTGATGCCTATAATTACTACTGTGGTATAACTCATTACACCTGCTCAAATGTTCTTCTTCAGGGAGAGAATACTCCTTTTTTTGGGAAATTAGACTTGAAGATACAAATTTATGAGACAATTAGTTACTTTAACGACAAAATCTCAGAAACAGTTTACCTTGACGAGCCAAAAAAAGTATGTTATTTTAAATAAACTATTATCTGGCTCCCATACCTTGGAAGCCCAATGCTGATGCCTAAAGACTTATTGCGTATTGCAGCCTAGACCATGTGTCTAGTGGGGATTGAATTCCAACCAAATAAAGATGGGCAAAGGGAAGGGAATGATGCTGAAGGACGCTTACCCGAGAACTCCTAGTAGTATCATAGTTATATGGCTAATCTAAATAATATTTTACGTTAGCCTTGAAGTTCAACCTTTTAAATAACTTGTGCTCTTTTTCAGGTAGCCTTGTTCAGGAAGTGCATGGGGAAGACTTAGAGTCGGAGGATGAATTGATTAGCGGCTCTGATTAATTCCTGATATTAATTTCAATTATTTAATGTTCTTTCAACCATTAGTTCCCGTCAACTGTTCGAAAAATGTTATCCCTTAAATTAAGTTGGACCTTACAATCCAGGCTGTTTATAAAAATTCTGAGGATATGTATATAATGTTCCTGAATATAGAACATTCATATTTTTCTTTTTGACTTTGGTTTAAGGAAATATCTATAGGAAATAGAAATTGAAACGTACGCAGTTTCGGGGAATGGTTAAAACTTCGGAAACATTGCCAAAAATGTGCAAACTACATTGAAAATATAAGAAATTTTAGGAAGGGTTTATAAGATCTTTAATAGAGAGAGAGGGAGAGGGGGAGGGGGTGCGTATATGAATCTATTTGAACTCCTTTATTATATACGTGCGTGAAAGAAAGGCATTCTATGATAGACATGGGTATGTAGGGAGCGGCACAGCCCAACTGAGAAGATTTGTTTTACTATCAGCTTCTATAAACGGCTTTGTCTACTTCAAGGGAAAATTTGCCACTAGATCCAACTATAACAATTGTTGCTGTTACACCTAGAGACTGTGTCTCAGCTTTTCTCATTTTTGGAATAACTGCCAAAAACTGTAGTTTTGCCATGCTCTCTAAAAAAGAGCACCAGCTAGACAATATATGTTCTATCACACTTTGTTCTTCCTGATCTACATTATTCTGCCGATCCTCAATGCTTAGCCTCCGATGGATGTGGTAATGATTTCATATACTACGAGCCTTTTCTGTTTATAATGAAAATGACACTGCTGCCAACTCTGCTGCGTACGCTCCTGCTGCATCGCCATCTATTCAAAGCCCGCTTATTTATACTCCCTTGAAGTTTCAATTTCCCTCAAATTCTTTCTTAAGACTTCCTCCTCCCACTTCATTAGGGGACGACTATGCTTTTCGTCTGATCCTAGATGGTTCATCGAAAGAGACAATTTCCGGCAATCTGTCATCTTTTATACGCATAACGTGTCCTCATTATAGCCCTATATCATAATCTTCTTCTCATTATAGCCCTAGAAATTGGAATAGAACAACATTTTTGTACAGCTTACTATTTAAAATCCGGTCAGTCAGACGGGTAAAAGAAACTGTATAGAATTTCTCTGGATATTTTTACCGAAATCCTCCTTCGTCTTTCGGAAGGGCCACGTTTCAGGGCCATATTTGACCACTGTCATTATGTCATTACTTTTGCTTTCAGTTTTCTAATCTTTGTTCGAACATATAGCATTCTGTTCTTTCAAAGTTTTTTTTTTTTACTGTGAAAAAACACCTTTGGCCTTGGCTACTCTGTTTTTAACATATTCACAGCATCATCCATCCTTACTAATAGTGCCACCTATGTAAGTAAAGCTATCCGATTGATCGATCTTCTTATTACCTGACATCGCTTCTTCACCTTCACTTACTGCTAGTCTTAAGAACCTACTCTTCTTAAAATTATTAGAGCCTACTCTTGTATCCTGAACTCTTAAGGCCTACAAAACAAATCATTTTGCAAACAATTTCATCTACAGCACTAAAATTATCAGCATAATTTTAGTGTAGAGTTTTGACCTTCCCATTTGACTTTATGCTCTCCAATAGCCTTTTCCGTTCTCCTTAGGACAAAGTCCATCAAAATGATGCATATAAATCGGGATAAAGCGCAACTCTGCTTAAAGGTTCCTTCACATTGATTTTCGGCTTTCCGTTCTCCCCTTCACACTGAACTCCGTAAGCCTTCCGTAAGACTCATAACCCTCCGTAAGACCTTACGTTAACGTATCCGTAAAGGTTCCTTCACATTGAAACGTAAGAAATTACGTTATGTCGTTAAGTTACGTTACGTCTCTTAAGTTATGGAGCCCTTTTCACACTATTACGTCCACTTTCACATACAAACCCATAAGCCTCTACATAAAAATCCATAATTTCGTCACTATCAGCAGCAGCGGTTTTTTTTGAACTAGCAATATGTGGAACGGTGAAGACTCAAGCAGCTCTGATGATGAAATTTTGATGCTTTCTGCAGCTCTTTTGTGTGTAAAAGGAAAAAGCCCAAAGAAGAAAAAGAAAAGAGACTATTGGGTGAGACCTATTTTTACATCTGAAAACAGAGATGCATTTGGACAGTTGAACCTTCTACAAGACATGATTCTGTGTGATGATGAAGAAAAGTTTTTTAATTTTACCCGTTTTTCAAGAAGTGAATACCTTGACATATTTGAGCAAGTCAAAGATAAAATTCGGAAGCAGGATACAAACTTTCGAAGAGCTATTTCTCCTGAAGTCAAGCTGGCACTAACTTTGAGGTACCTGGCAACAGGAGCCTCCATGACTTCATTGCATTACGACTTCCGTCTGGGAATCTCTACAGTTAGTGGAATTCTAAGTGAAACTTTAAAGGCTGTTTTTGATAGTCTGTCACCAACTTACCTGCAACCACCCTCAAAAAGTCAAATGGAAAAAATTGCAGACGATTTTCTGAAGAAATACAAAATGTCAAATTGTGTAGGTGCAATAGATGGGAAGCACATAAGGATGCAGTGTCCAAACAAAGGTGGATCTCTGGACTTCAACTACAAAGGTTTCCATAGCCTTGTACTACTGGCTGTCTGTGATGCCAGTTATAAATTCAGCTTTACTGATGTAGGCGCCTATGGCAGTGAAAGCGATGGTGGCATATTTGCAAGATCAGATTTGGGAAAAGCCATTGAAAACGGAAGCATACAGTTTCCTGCAAACAAATTGCTACCAGGCTCAGATATAGCTTTTCCCCACTTCTTGATTGGTGATGAAGCGTTTTCACTGAAACCATACATAATGAGAGCATATCCTGGCAAAAAACTGAATGATCAACAGAGGATATTTAATTATCGATTAAACTCGGTCAGGAGGATAATAGAAAACAGTTTTGGGCTTCTATCACAAAGATTTCGCATATTTAGAACAGAGATAATAGCCCAGAGAGAAAAAGTTTGTCAAATTGTGCAGACAGCAATCTGCCTTCACAATTTCCTTATTGTCAATAGAGGTGTCACTCCTGAAGGTAGCTCTTCAGCATCATCTGATGGCTTGGGAGATATACGCCTGGCCACTAGCAACCACAGCTCAAGACCTACCCGAAACCTACGAGACAAGTTGGCAGACTATTTCATGACTGAAGCTGGTTCAGTGAGAGGACAAATGCAGAGGGCATTTCAAGGCTCATTTTGATTAGTCCCGATATTTTACTTTTTTTTTTCCTTTAATTAATTTTGTAAACTGTTTATGGATGACTGCAACAAAGAATTAAAGCAAAGAATAATCTCAGAAAGGTTATTAACATTATTTAAATCTCTTTTACAAAAATATATATGAAAAAGGTAACTTCAATTACAAAAGAAGCTCATTCTGTATGCAATGTATTTTTCTTTCTATAATTCCTGATGATACTCAGAATCTCAAGTTGACAGTCCAGTTTGTCTTCCTGCGCCACTTGCTTGAAATGGGGTAAGATCGACTGAAGGAACATGAAATCTGGATCTGAAGTGGGACCAATTGTGTCATCTTTCTTTCTCTTTGAAGAAATTTTTTCAACAAGGTAGTTCTTCAGGGTTTCCTCTAGCTCACTGCTGTCTTCCTTCACTTTAGAAGAAGTACTGACTCCTGATCTCTTTCTCTTAACATGATGAACAGGACCAGGTGATACTGGGAATTCCTTTGGTAGGTTCTCCTCTTTCGACAAGTTAGCAGACCCTGGATCGCAACTTTCCTGTAATAAATCTTCTGGGGACTAAATAATGAAAGTACGTTCAATCTCTTTATCATATTCTATTTCGGTAACTTCTCCTTGAGTATCACTTGAAGCATATGGCTGGATCTCGTCAGTATAATCAGTCATCATTGGCTTAGGTTGATTAACATTGCTGAAGGTTTTTCTATTTCTAGGCACAATCACATCTTTCAAAAAATCCATCGCAATCAGCATTTTTACCTCTCCCGGCTTTATGTCGACATCTGCTAGACCAGATCCACTTGGGGGTTTCAAGTTTTTCTTGATCCTAGAATATCTTTCCCGAAGGCCGGTCCATCTTTTCATCAGGTCCTCAACTGCAATGAAAGAAATATCTGTAAAACAAGTAACAATTCAAACAATGCAGAGGTGTCATTTGCTGAAACCTTGGGAGGGACCAGGACCTGGAGCTTAGCCCTCCTATTTTTGGCCGCGAAGCGGCAGCAATTATAAAAATAGATCACTAAAAAGTGTATTATTCCTACATTTGCCTCTTAGACACCTATTTTAGAGAAGAAAATAACTTATAACAAATATCGTGCCGTGAGGTGTCTGAGTTTTCAAAAGTTCAGTATTAGGAAGTATCATTTTGTCTATTTTCTAATAAATGAACTGGATAAATCGCCTCCCCCTATAATCCTTCTTTAATAGTAATGTTAAATTTAAAACTGAGATCGATTTGGATTTTGTTGTAGTTAAATTGATTTTTCCACAAAAGTTGAGGGAAAACAATCTACTAATTGCTTACTGGGGTTATAGGCTAATAGACTTATTAAATAAACAGCAATAGGAAGCATCTTGCAATGAAAGACAACTTGGCCAGTTAGAGTGCTATGTAAAGTTTAATCCAATGGCAAAGGCAAATTAGAGTGCTATGTAAAGTTTAGATATAACCACTAATCTTCTAGGAGCTATGGATACAATCTGGATTTGCAATTTGAAAAGCTTTGGCATAGGCTACTAAGTTTATTTATTGCAAAACATTGATCTCCATGTTGATCTACTAAACTTAAAACTTGTCATTTATAGCATCATAAAGAAGTACAGAGCTACTCATTGTCTAAGCATGTTATTACTTTTGGGGCTTGAATTTATGCCACTGATGTTAATACCTATTTGTATTCAGAGTTGCATTATATTATAGTACAATATTGAAATCAGTGGTCACTTACAGAAGTTTAAAAAAATCAATCAAATGGCAGCAATTTACTCTATCTTGAAAAGCCAGGGAGATAAAAGTGGCATTTTGGCATGCAGGTTTGCTTATAAGGTATTTTTGCTCTAGTATCCAATGGCAAAAAGACAAAATCCAAAGACTGAGGGCAAATCTGTGATTTCCATCACAGCTGAAAAAAAACTTTGGTAAAGGTGCAGTGTAGCTCCCCCTGATAAAAACAGCTTATTTCTAAGGGTATATTATTCAATCAATTGGGTTGTAAAGTTGCACAGATTGCAGCAAACATCCAGTAGAAGCAGAATGCAAACACCAGACTTCTTACTGTATATTGCAGTTCTATTTGTTGGGCCTCTGCACCCTATACTCCAGGGGGAGCTACACTGCACCTTTACCACCATAATAACTTTGGTAAAGGTGCAGTGTAGCTCCCCCGGATAAAAACAGCTTATTTCTAAGGGTATATTATTCAATCAAGTGGGTTGTAAAGTTGCACAGATTGCAGCAAACATCCAGTAGAAGCAGAATGCAAACAACAGACTTCTTACTGTATATTGCAGTTCTATTTGTAGGGCCTCTGCACCCTATACTACAGGGGAGCTACACTGCACCTTTACCACCATAATAACTTTGGTAAAGGTGCAGTGTAGCTCCCCCTGATAAAAACAGCTTATTTCTAAGGGTATATTATTCAATCAATTGGGTTGTAAAGTTGCACAGATTGCAGCAAACATCCAGTAGAAGCAGAATGCAAACAACACACTTCTTACTGTATATTGCAGTTCTATTTGTAGGGCCTCTGCACCCTATACTACAGGGGAGCTACACTGCACCTTTACCACCATAATAACTTTGGTAAAGGTGCAGTGTAGCTCCCCCTGATAAAAACAGCTTATTTCTAAGGGTATATTATTCAATCAATTGGGTTGTAAAGTTGCACAGATTGCAGCAAACATCCAGTAGAAGCAGAATGCAAACAACACACTTCTTACTGTATATTGCAGTTCTATTTGTAGGGCCTCTGCACCATATACTACAGGGGGAGCTACACTGCACCTTTACCACCATAATAAATTTGGTAAAGGTGCAGTGTAGCTCCCCCTGATAAAAACAGCTTATTTCTAAGGGTATATTATTCAATCAATTGGGTTGTAAAGTTGCACAGATTGCAGCAAACATCCAGTAGAAGCAGAATGCAAACAACACACTTCTTACTGTATATTGCAGTTCTATTTGTAGGGCCTCTGCACCCTATACTACAGGGGGATCAAAACAGCAACATTAACACCAAAAAAAATTTTGTAAAGGTGCAGTGTAGCTCCCCCGGATAAAAAAACCGTATTTATAAGGGTATATTATTAAATAAATTGGGTTGTAAAGTTGCACAGATTGCAGCAAACATCCAGTAGAAGCAGAATGCAAACAACACACTTCTTACTGTATATTGCAGTTCTATTTGTAGGGCCTCTGCACCCTATACTACAGGGGGAGCTACACTGCACCTTTACCACCATAATAACTGTGAGCTATGATGGAATCACCTTCCAAGGCTCTTTTACTAGGCTTTAAAGGTACAAAGAGTACTAGCCTATGTAGATACTGAAACAAAGGAAATGAAAGGAAAACGAACATTATGTAGGTGGCAACCAGTCATAAAACTGGGGTTTCTACCTCCCCCAAAAGCATTTCTTAAACCAGTTTTGCCTATGAAAAGTAGCAAAGAAACTTACCAAGAAAAGTTCTTCCACATTCTTTGTTGATTTTCTCAACAAATGAAGACCAAGCGTTTAGCTTCTTTGCAGAGTCCTTATAGTCCATCTGCTTTTTATCGTACAAAAAAGGACGTTGTTTGACAAAGTCAATTATTTTTTCATCAAGGGAGTCCATTTATCCCACAAAGCTTGAAACTTTTGCGTAACGTATCGTAAAAATAGAGCCCGACTCTATTTTCTATGTTCGTTATGCTATGTAAAAAATCCTACGTTACGTCGAACGTAAGAGAACATAACGACCAAAACATAACGTAACTTCTTGATGTGAAAGGTTACATAAGACGCATAAGGCAGTGTGAAAGGCATGACGTAGCAATGTGAAAGCACCTTATTAAGTCAAAACACAGTTCAAAATATTCAACTTCATACGTTTACGTTTGAGCAAAATGGAACTTAAGGTGCTTTCACATTGCTACGTAAGAAATTACGTTATGTCGTTAAGTTACGTTACGTCTCTTAAGTTATGGAGCCCTTTTCACACTATTACGTCCACTTTCACATACAAACCCATAAGCCTCTACATAAAAATCCATAATTTCGTCACTATCAGCAGCAGCAGTGGCGGTTTTTTTTGAACTAGCAATATGTGGAACGGTGAAGACTCAAGACTGGTTCTCACGGCCCAGATTTTTTTTCTGGGCAGATTTTTTTTCTGTCCAGAAAAAAAATCTGGGAATTCCGCATGTTCACACCGGAATTCAGTTCTCACTGTCCAGATAATTTTTCTGGACAGATTTTTTTTTTCTGGCCATCGGAAAAATCGGCGTAAGATTCAAAAAATGGATCATGAGGCTACAACTGTTTTGCTCTTGTGCTTACTTCGAAGGAGAAAGAAGAGAAAAGGCCTACAAGCCTCAGAGACTATGAGAAAAAGAAAATTTTGGGTCAGAGACTTTTTGAAAATGAGAAGTGAAAATGGTGCTTCAAACCTACTAATCAATAACCTGCGTTTGAAAGATGCAGATTGGTTTCATGACTATTTCAGAATGTCACCTAAGCAATTTGATAACCTGCTTGGTCTGGTTACACCATATATTGCAAGACAAAATACAAACTTCAGAACAGCTATTTCACCTAAAGAAAGGCTTGAAGTGACATTAAGATATCTTGCAGCTGGTGGTACACAGAGAAACCAAAGCTTCACACATTACCTGGGAAGGTCGACTGCCAACCAAATTATATGGAACAATATGAATACAATCTGCCAAGTGCTGTCCCCATTATTTTTACGATTTCCCAGTGAGCAATCTTACTGGAAGGAAATTTCCCATGAGTTTGCAGTAAAATGGAATTTCCCACACTGTGTTGGAGCTATTGATGGGAAGCACATTAGAATCCAGGCTCCACCGAATTCAGGGTCACAATATTTTAACTACAAGCAGTTCCACAGTATAGTGTTGATGGCTATGTGCGATGCTAACTATCGATTTGTCTATGTTGACATAGGCAGTTATGGCCGGCAAAGTGATGGTTCTGTGTTTGGCAATTCAACTCTTGGTAAGAAAGTGATTGCCGGTACTTTAGATCTTCCAGGCAGTGATACGACTGATACAGGAAATGCCACCTACTTACCATATGTGATTGTTGGAGACGCAGCTTTCCCCTTGAAAACAAACTTACTTAGACCCTATCCTGGTGATCACCTTCCAGTACCAGAGGAAATTTTCAATTACAGGCTTTCTCGTGCACGAAGGATAATAGACAATGCATTTGGAATTCTTGGTGCCAAGTGGAGGATATTCAGAGAAGCAATTAATGCAAAGCCTGAGAATATTGACAAGGTCATACGCACTTGTGTTTGCCTACATAATTACTTGCGTACCGAAGATCTTACAACTCCACGGAGACACTCGAGGTATGTTAGTGCTAACTTCGTTGACACAGAAACTGACGGTGTTATAACATTGGGGCAGTGGAGACAAGAGCAAATAAATGGGCTGTTACCAATTGTCTCAACAGCAGCACGAAACCCAGCTGAAGCTGCCAAACATGCCCGTGACAAATTTCGAGACTACTTCATGACGCCAGAAGGAAGTGTTCCTTGGCAGCTGAGTAGAGTGAGTCAAGGCCGCATTCCTGAGTAGGTCAGTGTTGTGTTGTAGCAGCAGGCTGTATGCAAACTTATCACACTCAAAGTTGTGTGATTAACTATCAGAAATGAATGTGTAAATGTGTGCGTCTATTTCTGGCTGTAGTTTAGTTACTTTTCTATAGTAAAGATTAAAGTCTATAGTAAAAACGGCTTATTTCGCTTTTTCTGGTGGATTTTCCTGCTTTCAATATATTGCTGGTAAATTTATCAGATAAATATGCTGCATGGGTTCAGGGGAGGATAATTGATAGTAATGACTGGCAACTGTTAAATAGCGACTATTTTTTCTAATAGTGAGATAAAATACTGTTTAATACTGAGATAAAAACTAACTTTCAGTAAAGCACAAGTATAGTACAAAGTACAAAGCACAAGCTATACATAAATGTTTGGGTCAATGTGCGACACAGTTATAACACTTCTGAACCGTAATCTTTCCGTTGAGAAACCAAAGTTAACGCGAAGCGCTGAATACCATTAAATTTATTGCCTAGCTTGCAATCCAGATGCATAGTTTCCAGCAAAAACTTATCTCAACTAATTCAACGACTGTTTAGGCCTTAAATTTGTTTGTTCATTTTTAGAATCCATAAACATATTTCGTTACTCTCCCCAAAACCGCTTTTCTTTCTAAGCCGCTACGTTAGGCACAATCTGTTTTGGAAAGAATATGGCGTGAAAAAGTGGACATACTTGACACTGAACTTTTCTCGCCTGAAAGAAAAAGAGAAAAAAAAGAAATTGCACAATTTCCATGTCTTTAGCCACTGTCCTAAAGTAAAAATGAAGATTTTCGAAACAACCGGCTTTAAAAAAAACTTTCGATTTCGCCCTTAATCTATATCCAACTTTTGAATACGTCAAGGCATCAATATTTGCACTACGGAAGTCTTGACAGAGGAAAAAAAGAAAAAAACGGATACGGTAGTTATGCAGCATCCGAGCTCGTCCACTATAACAAGCATTCGAAAGTAGAAAAAAGAGCTAAGCATGAGTGAGTGCAGTAGAAAATGTTGGGGTATTGAGATTTTGCATACTGATAAAACTCAGAGCAAAGAACTGCACTGAAATGAATTTATATGGATACTATTCTTCTACATAGGCACTAGTTTTTTCAATATACTTTCCTACCGCTTTTGAATGCTCTGCTGCATAGCCATAAGCCGCTCTAACTCACTTGCCTTTGAAGCATGTCTTTGTATATCTGAACCATAGCAGGATTGCCAACCATAGGTCTAATCAACCATAGAGTCTAGTTGTAAACTAAGAAATTACACAAACACATTACTCATTTCCTGGTCATCACTTTCATATTTTTTAAGCACTTCAGAAATTTTATGACGTGCCGCTGCTTGTGCTTTTTTTGGCAAACCGTTCAACACGCTACAGATGTACTGGCTAAAATGTAAGTTGGGTGTTTTTTTCTCTTGTAAAGACGAAAGAGCTTTGACAATTTCTTGGTCAATGTCTGTATGTGCCTGGCTACCTCCAGGAGTATTCTGAGTCTTGTTACCTCCACTACTACCACATGGCTCTTGGGATGTTTTGCGCTTTCGTTCAGGCTGGATGGGAGCTAAAGGTGACATACATGATGATGAGGTTTCAGACTGCTGATTCTCCGCGGAGTTTATCCTAGCTCTTTTTGACGGCTGAAAAAGAGATTCTGCTGTCTGCTCAAACTCTTCTGAGCTCAATTCTATATGCTGAGTAAATTCGTCTTCATCATCAATTGAAGTATCTATCCTGGTCAAAGTTTCACTAACAGAAGCAATCTGCAGAGGCTCAGTCATGTTGTCCACAGTTTTTCTTAGCTGACCCGTCTCTGTCATGAAGCTGAAAAGGTGGAAATACTTCCATGTTTTTCTGTTTACTTTTGCACCATCTCCACTTTTACCTTTTTCACTGCGTCTACACTTCATATAAGTATCTCTTAGAATGTCAAACTTTTTCTTCAAAATGTATGCAAGATTCTGAACAGGCAGTCCATAATCTGAAAACAAAATCCCGGATTCTGCCATGGCTGCAAAAGAGTTTTTCTTCTTCCTACAATCTTTGAAGTCTTCTCTAGAAGAATCCCATAGCCATGGATAGTTGATACAGGTGTTGACAAGGAGTTCAATGTCACTGTCAGACCATTTTATTTTGTCCTCCATGACGATAATGGTATCCTAGGGGTTTGCAAGGTACCAGCTGGCTTCAGCTCTGGTTCTTATGCCTAAAAAGAAAAAAGGGTACAGATTACACTATTATATTATTACATTATAACATATTTACAGTATATATTGTAATATCAGTTGACTTATGCTGAGTTCCGACCTACTCACCATGGTAAGCAAACATGAAAAAAAGTTAGCAAATCCGTTCCAACCTTCTTCTCCTTACCATAGAGTTACCATGACTATTGTTCCAACCTGACATTTTTCCCTTGATTTTAGTTACCATAGTAACTTTTTGTTTACCATGCTGCTCTGCAGGGTAAGGAGCTTACTATGGTAGCTTACCATGGTAACTGGGTTGGAACTCACTCGCCAGTTGCCTCTGAAACAAATTTTTATGTAAAAAAAGTAATTGGTTTTAAGAGGTTCCTAGAAACTGGTGTTCTTTTAAAATATCTGAAATTAGCTAAGTACCTTACTAATTAGCAAATTAGCTACCCTTGAAAAAAAAACAACTTATTGGTGTTAAGAGGTTCCTAGAAACTCGTGTTCTAAAGGTAGCACCAGGGGTGCTGCATCCCTCCCCCCTACACACCCCCAATGCAACACCCCTGGCGCATTCTGATTTCTGCCTAACTACTATATTCATCGATTAATGTGATGGAGCATTAGATTTATGATTATGATGTCATCTCAAACCTGTGACAATTTTATAATTTAAGAGAGTCCTGTAACTTTTGAATTTGCTGAAACATTTATGGCCTTTTCTCCCCATCATATTTCTGTACTAGACTGATTGAGCTCTACTTCTACAAAGTCAGGTTACCTAAATAAAGGTGCAGTTTAGTTCCCACTGTAGTGTGGGGTACAGAGGCCCTACCAATAGAACTGGGATATACAGTAAGAAGTGAGCTGCTTATACCCTGCTTCTACTGGACAGTAGGCTATCTGTGCAACTTTACAGCCCAATTGACTAAATAAAATACAGTAAAAAAAAAGTTGTTTTTATCAGGGGGAACTAATCTACACCTTCTCATGTATCTCCAACGAATTTTTCTCTAATATTCTTGTGAAGTCAGCTTCTTCAGTTTTTTACCTTGATCTTGGTTGGTGGTTGTCGTTTTCTGAGTGATCTTTAAATATCTGCTTGTTCTTCAGCTACATCAACCATGCTTTGAACTACTTTTAAGGCTAAAATCTGACCAGATTTTTTTTCTGGCCAGAAAATATCAAACTCGATCTGATCGAAAAATCTGGTCAGAAAACAGTAAAATCTGGGAAAAAAATCTGGCCAGAATTCTGGAGACGAAAATCTGACCAGATTTCTGGTCAGTGAGAACAGCAATCTGGGCAGTGAGAACTTAGCTTCAAGCAGCTCTGATGATGAAATTTTGATGCTTTCTGCAGCTCTTTTGTGTGTAAAAGGAAAAAGCCCAAAGAAGAAAAAGAAAAGAGACTATTGGGTCAGACCTATTTTTACATCTGAAAACAGAGATGCATTTGGACAGTTGAACCTTCTACAAGACATGATTCTGTGTGATGATGAAGAAAAGTTTTTTAATTTTACCCATTTTTCAAGAAGTGAATACCTTGACATATTTGAGCAAGTCAAAGATAAAATTCGGAAGCAGGATACAAAATTTCGAAGAGCTATTTCTCCTGAAGTCAAGCTGGCACTAACTTTGAGGTACCTGGCAACAGGAGCCTCCATGACTTCATTGCATTACGACTTCCGTCTGGGAATCTCTACAGTTAGTGGAATTCTAAGTGAAACTTTAAAGGCTGTTTTTGATAGTCTGTCACCAACTTACCTGCAACCACCCTCAACAAGTCAAATGGAAAAAATTGCAGACGATTTTCTGAAGAAATACAAAATGCCAAATTGTGTAGGTGCAATAGATGGGAAGCACATAAGGATGCAGTGTCCAAACAAAGGTGGATCTCTGGACTTCAACTACAAAGGTTTCCATAGCCTTGTACTACTGGCTGTCTGTGATGCCAGTTATAAATTCAGCTTTACTGATGTAGGCGCCTATGGCAGTGAAAGCGATGGTGGCATATTTGCAAGATCAGATTTGGGAAAAGCCATTGAAAACGGAAGCATACAGTTTCCTGCAAACAAATTGCTACCAGGCTCAGATATAGCTTTTCCCCACTTCTTGATTGGTGATGAAGCGTTTTCACTGAAACCATACATAATGAGAGCATATCCTGGCAAAAAACTGAATGATCAACAGAGGATATTTAATTATCGATTAAACTCGGTCAGGAGGATAATAGAAAACAGTTTTGGGCTTCTATCACAAAGATTTCGCATATTTAGAACAGAGATAATAGCCCAGAGAGAAAAAGTTTGTCAAATTGTGCTGACAGCAATCTGCCTTCACAATTTCCTTATTGTCAATAGAGGTGTCACTCCTGAAGGTAGCTCTTCAGCATCATCTGATGGCTTGGGAGATATACGCCTGGCCACTAGCAACCACAGCTCAAGACCTACCCGAAACCTACGAGACAAGTTGGCAGACTATTTCATGACTGAAGCTGGTTCAGTGAGAGGACAAATGCAGAGGGCATTTCAAGGCTCATTTTGATTAGTCCCAATATTTTACTTTTTTTTTTCCTTTAATTAATTTTGTAAACTGTTTATGGATGACTGAAACAAAGAATTAAAGCAAAGAATAATCTCAGAAAGGTTATTAACATTATTTCAATCTCGTAGTGTAGTGAAGTTTGACAAAGTCAATTATTTTTTCATCAAGGGAGTCCATTTATCCCACAAAGCTTGAAACTTTTGCGTAACGTAACGTAAAAATAGAGCCCGACTCTATTTTCTATGTTCGTTATGCTATGTAAAAAATCCTACGTTACGTCGAACGTAAGAGAACATAACGACCAAAACATAACGTAACTTCTTGATGTGAAAGGTTACATAAGACGCATAAGGCAGTGTGAAAGGCATGACGTAGCAATGTGAAAGCACCTTTAGATGAAAAAATATTTGATTTTGCAGAAGCTAGAAAAGGTTATATAGCTCAAAGGACCCTGTTTTTAAGGACAAGCAATTTAGACTAATTTCTTTGGAAAGTCTGAGGCAAGTTTTTCATCAGCAGGAAAGAAAGTAGTAAGTATAGACTGTCTTGATTTGTGGGTTTAGGCTAGGATAGGCTATACTTCGATAAATATTGCTAGTTTTTTCAATCCTTTTTGGGTTTGAGGTTAAAATAAAACCTTTTGTGGTTTAAAATCATTTAAAATGATATTTAGGACATTAGTTTTGTAACTTAACTCAGGATTTAAAATGTTCTTTATGAGGTTGAAGCAAGAATAAATTTAGATTAGGATCTAACCTACTTTGGTACATTTAAATGGATAGTTTGATCTAGTTTCTCAACATCCTCTATAATGAAAAAGATTTGGGATCATTCAGAAAAAATAAAGACTTTAAGTTAATTTTTTTTGGCAATGTAGAAATTTTATATAGGCTATCTTAGGGATATATCCAGGACCATTTGAGAGGATAAGGTGCACTGTCAGAAACACATATGATACAGGAAAAGAGCATAAAATAAGGAATCTAATGGTATTTTTTTAAGTTTATTAAGCCATTTTCTCCAACAAAGCTGCTGATCTGTAATGCTACCTTGCATTGTACTGTCATTCCCCATGATTGGGTTCACTATGGGATATTTAAGGCTATTTGTTTTTTCTGAAAATGATAAAATTGTACAATATTACCTAAGTTTTGATTGGAAAATAAGTACAAGGATATTACAAGCATCAATGATCTGCAAAGTTTTGTTTATAACATAGGCAATAGGCTATATATTTTAAATTATTTTTTTTCACACCAACATTTTATTTGAATTTCCAACATGTGAAAATTATATTTATGGAATTCACAACAGACAGCGTATTCACAGTAGGCTACAGCAATATTTCCTGTGGTGTTGAAATATATTTGTATGGATTTATTGACAGAGAAAGATATATCAACTACCAAAGATTACTAAGAATTTAAATGAAGGATAAAACCATGTAGTAAAAAGACTTTAATGACATAGTTAGGAATAATATTTGGTGATTAGATCTATGTAATGTGTGATCTTTAAGAACTTTGTCAGAAAGGAAGGAAAATGTCATAGAAAAACATGAACTTTGAAAAAAAGAAAACAAAAAGAGAATAGTAAATACAATGTCATCATTTCCCCAAACACCTGTGTGTGGATATTGCCTTCAAGTAAAAGTTGATTTTGACTAACTTTAGTTGGACCCAAAGCAACCTCAAAATTTGATACAAACACAACAAATTGTATTGTATTTTAAAGCTTCAAATCAAGACACTCAATATGCATGGTTTTTTGGCCCATCACCAACATGTTTTAAGTGACACTTAACTTTGATAAGCAAATGGAAATACAGTAGAATCTATTGAGCATTTATGCATTGAGGTATTTTAGTAGCAAAGAAATGATATTAATTCCGTTATTACCCTAACAAATGTTTTATAATTGGGTGTCGGCAAATTACTTGTTTCAAAAAATTTGGTTGAAGGCAGAGTAAATTTTACTTCTTTTCTAAGTGATCCTTGACTCTCTGAGGTCCAAAAATTCTTTTTTTGTTGCTCCATAGAATTAATTAGCTATGGAGTTCTTGTTATTGAGGAGAAAAACTAACTAAATCTCCAAAATATATTTTACGAATAAGCTGCAATAAAAATTGGGCTATAAAATGAGTATGTTTAAAGTTTAAAAAATGAAAAATTTAGTAATTATTGTGGTTTTTTCTAGTTAAAGAGCTTTTGAAAAGATGGGGGAGCTTGAGAACCTGAGAGACCACTATGTCCACCTAAAGAAATAATTGAGATCTACAAGTGGATCTGGTGCTAGTATAAGCTTAAAGCCAGAAGACCAAAAGTCTGTACAAAGAATGAACTTACTTTCTGAACATATAATTGAAAGGAACCATAAGACAAAAGGGAACACTGTTCAAGATGAGAATATATCAGTGGACATTTATTCAAAATGTGCAGGGGGTGCCAACAATATAACTATGCTGAAGAGAATGATGCTGATGCTGATTCTATTACCCTTAGTGAAGAAATTCTCATTAACAATCAAACAGATATCCAAAGTTCCCAAGCTTCTAGTAGGCAACAAATATATGCATCAACAAGCCAAAATCAAACTCCTAATAGAACAAACACAGGGTCTAGAGATCAAACAGACCTGAAGGAACAGCAAGCAATTGGCAAAAAAAAAACAGCGATGACCAGCATGATCTGGAGTGGTACTTTTTACAATCACTGTTATCTCATCTGAATAAAGAACTGGATGAATCAAAATTAGAGTTGCAGATGGAGATCAAGAAGGCAGTTAAAAAAAAACACTTTAATCATTCTTGATTGAGAGTTCAGAGGAGACACTTCTCCTGTGATTCCTGTAATTTTGCAACCTAACCGGTGAACAAAAATGTAATTAATTCATGTTTTTGATAAGACTTCTCTTGTGAATTATTTATAATCTGGATACCTGCAATTTTGCAACCTAACCTGTGAATAAACCGTGAATAATTCCTGTCTTGGATAAGACTTGTGGATACTTTGACTTAAGATGACCCATTAATCTACTTAACTTTGTTAAAATAGTGAATATTTAAATTTTTGGCAACTGATTAGTAGACACTAAACTAGATTACTGGTACTTGTCTCGTTACTGTTGATTATTTTGAATTTATTGAGAAATAATTTCTAATTAGTGTTCAAATTTGTAAGTTTTAATAGCTCAAATGTTTGTAAAAAAGTAGCCTCCAAAACAACCTCCTCATAGGGATATGAGTAAGTCACCATTTCAACCATCTTCAAAATCCCTTGCTAGAACCCCCCCTAAAGCTGCGAATGTACCAGCGACCTCTCTGAAGAGTATTCATACCCTAAACATGGATACCACCCAATGTCCATCCCCCTCTACAACTGATACTGAAAAAGATGAAGAAGGCTTTAAGATAGTAAACTCGGCTAAGCGTAGAAGACAGAGAACAAAAAGTCCACCAGATTCAGCAATAATACATCTAACCGATACCACGAACAACTCTTCAAGAAATGCAGCCGATTCCCCGGTAATTATTCAACTAGTTCCCCAATCTGATAATTGCTTGTTTACCAACCGTGATCTACCAAAGTTGCGAGTTTCCCTCTTCAAGACCATTCGTTGCAACTTTAATATGAATATAAACAGATCAGCATCCCTAGATATCCTTTTGAACGATCCCACATCAGTGAAAAAGGTAATGGAGCTAAAAAGTGTTGAAAATGTTGTTGTCACAGCCCACCTGTGGTCCCCAAGCCCAATAAAAACAAAGATAGTGCTCTACAATATCCCTAAATCATTTCTAAACTTGGACCTGATGGAAGCATTGATGAATGAAAAAGGTGAATGCATTCCGGTCTCTAGTGTCCATACCTTTGGTTGCGAAACCACGGAAACCACACACTTTAAAACTGGGTTGTTTGGGCTTCAAGGTCAATTTAATATTGACAGAATGTTCCTCTTTGCTCAGAAAAAATCATTCAAGGCTTACAAAGAAAAGCCATTACAATGTACAAAATGTCTAAAGCTTGGGCACTCAGATAAATACTGTAGAGAGGATTCCAACATTTGTAAGATTTGCCTTGGCAAGGACCATAATGAGTCAAACTGTCAATTTGACCCAATATATACTAATTGTAAGGGCAAACACCAGTCCCTAGATAAAGGAAACTGTCCCAAATATAAACAAAGGGCAGAGATACTAAGAAAAGCAAAAGAGCAACAACTTCCAATCCCTTTTGTAGCAATGCAAGTCCCAAGGACACCAAGAGTCCCCCGTCCCCCAACAGGCCTCAGGCAACCAACAGCCCCTGAACCACCAACAGGCCCCAGGCAACCAGCAGCGCCCAGGACACCAAGAGTTCCCAATGCTTCCCCTAGTGTTGAAAGTTTTCAGAATAATCTCATCCGAGACAAAACTAATGCATGGTTCTCCTTGATAGCAAGTGCCCCCCAAAAAAACCTGAAGAACCCCCTTTCGGAAATTCCTGCGCAAGGAAAGACATCAAGACCGACAAAGATACCTGGAATTACTCCCCAAAGATTTCACACAGTTTCTTCAAATGCTTTGGAAGATGAATCAAACGTGTACTTTAAATTAGCCAGCTTTACAGTTACCTCTATGCTCATCTCCCAATTAGAGTTACCCAATCAGTTGAAATGCATTATTCTGAAGAATTTGACAAAAACCCACTTTGGCGAGACCATAGTTTCCGATGCAGAAATTCAAATTGAATGTTTTAAGCCAACATAGGCTGATTGAGTCACAATCAGAACGCCTGACGACTATTTAATGTGTGACTTTTCGTTTTTAACTAATTTATCCCTTTCTAATAACATTGTTTTTAATTATCCCGATATAGATGATATTCAGCATGCCAACCCTATATGCAGCCCCCCTGGTACCTTAACAAATGCTAGTTGTAAATACCTTGATATTTTCGATTTTGCTACTAATGTGAAGCCAAAACTAGTAAATAATAATTCCCTTAATGTTTTTGTTTCAACATCAGAAGCATCCGGGATAAGTGGCTCAAGTTTAAAGATTTAATTTCAATTAATGGTGTCTGCCCTTTCGATGTAATAGGATTAACAGAGACATGGCTTTCCGATAATGATGACACTAGTGATTTTTTACTCCCTGGTTACTAAATAATCCATATGCCCAGGAGATTGACTAAGTGTTCTGGTGGTATCTCACTTTACATCCGTTCAAATGTAAATTTTACCAGGCTATCAGAGTGCGAATCTATTTTCTCTACACAACTAAATCTCAGATGTATTTATTCAATAATTGTAAACATAGTTATCGGCCAAAATTCCTATATACTCTCCTTATTTTATAAACCTCCTCCATTTCCGACCTCATGTTTTTGTAATCTGTTTGATGATTTTCCTAATTTTATTAAC
This sequence comes from Artemia sp. Qi Xiang Cuo, assembly GCF_049724085.1. NCBI lineage: Eukaryota > Metazoa > Arthropoda > Branchiopoda > Anostraca > Artemiidae > Artemia > Artemia sp. Qi Xiang Cuo. The sequence goes on from NC_142799.1 coordinate 24,325,582, forward strand.
CTACCCCATAAAAAGGCAATATTTCTTGGGGACTTTAATTGCAACCTACTTAATGTTGGTAAAAATATTGAATCTGACACTTTTTTTGAATCGGTAACCGCGAGTGGTCTTCTACCCACAGTTTTTTTCCCCAGTAGAGTCGATCCTGTGAGATCAACTTCATCATTAATTGACAACATTTTTGTATCCACTTCCCTGGGAAATTACCTGTCCTCAAATATAGTATTTTCGGATCTGTCAAACCATTTTCCTATTTACTTGTCTCTACCTTCGCAACCACTACCTCTATGGTCTAGAATTAATATCCCAACACCTACTCAAAATTACAGCTTTGCAAATATAACCCATTTTATCGATTGCCTAAGAACCACTGACTGGTCCGATGTCTTAAATTGTCACGAGGTAAATTGTGCCACAAATAGTTTTGCGCAAAGGCTTAGTGAGATTATCCATTCAACTTTTCCTATTCGTAAACCTAACCAGAAAACTATCTCTATTTGCCCCTGGATATCATATAGCCTCATTAGCTCCTCGTTTCGTAGATATAAATTACGTAAAATAGCTTGTGAAACCTGTAGGGATATTGAACTATCAAAATACAAAAATAATTAAAACTTATTGACTAAACTCATCCGTGAAGCGAAGAAAAATTATTATTATACAAAAATTCTCCACCCTTAATGATATACTTTCAAAAAATAGAAAATCAAAGTCTATACCTATTCGCCTTAAAGACACAAATGGTAGATTAATTGACCCTTTACATGCACCTGATGCATTTAATTATTATTTTTTGAATGTTCCTCATACTGACTCCCGCTCCTCCTCACAGGCTGTATTCCCTTGCTTCAATTTTAGATCCATGTTTTTCGGCCCAATCGATAGCAATGAGGTACTTCAAATCATCGGTTCTCTCCCTAATAGTTTTACTCCTGATTGTCTTGGATTAAGTAATAAGCTCCTGAAGACCATATCTCCTTTTGTCTACGAGCCCATCAAGCACATTGCCAACCTATCTTTAACCCACGGAGTTTTCCCTGATTTACTAAAGTCAGACATTGTTATTTCAGTTCTTAAAAAGGTGATCCTACTGAGATAGGTAGTTACCGTCAAATCTCATTTCTTCCTGTTATATCCAAAGTGCTCGAGAGAATTATCTTCAGACGTCTGTCTCCCTTTCTGTATGGCAGTCAGCACTCCGTATCCTTGATTTCTCCTCACCAATATGGCTTTAGGCCGAAATTCTCAACTTCTCATGCTCTAATTGACGCCACACAGTTCATACGCTCACAACTCGACCTTAAAAAACTGTATTGGGCTTATTTTGTGATTTTTCTAAGGCCTTTGACATGGTCGATCATAGTATTTTAATAAGTAAATTAAATAGTTACAGTATTCGTGGTGTTCCCCTCTCTTGGTTTGATTCTTATCTATCTGGAAGGGTACAGAGTGTGAGCCTGGGTGGAGTAACCTCTCAGCCCTTACCTGTTCGGAGGGGTGTCCCGCAAGGCTCCGTTCTAGGCCCTATTTTATTTCTCCTGTATATCAATGATCTTGTTATAGACCTGGGCCCTTCAGTGTATACTGTATTATTTGCTGATGACATCAACTTCTTCAGCACTGGCACCCATCTACCATTGGCAATAACCTCTGCCCAATTCCTTCTGAACAGAGTCCAGGCGTGGTGCCTTACGAATAACATGACCATTAATAGCAAAAAAAGTCAAATAGTGTTATTCAGAACCCCCTACAACAAAGACGTTATTCAACCTGCTCTTGGTCTCAGGTACTCCTCCGACACCATCCCACAAGTGGAGGCTGCCAAGTTTCTTGGTGTATTTATTGACTCATTCTTGTTATTCTCAAATCATATTTCTTACATCACAGCAATAATTTAGAGACAAGTTGCTATGATTAACAGTGTGAACTATTTTCTTCCTCCTGATATCCTAGTTCCCCTCAATTATTCCTTAATTGTTCCTTGCCTTTCTTATTGCGGATCTGTTTGGGGAAATACAAAACGGCCCTTCATTAAAAAACTCAAATTTGCCCAAAACAGCGCCATTAAAGCAGTTTTTCGGCTTCCCCGTCTATATCCAACTCGTGATTTGTATTCAGATTTTGGCATAGCTCAACTTGATCAAATCATACAAAAACTAAATTTATCGCTTGCTTACTCTGCTTTCCACAATAATCTTCCACCTCAACTCCTAACCTATTATAATATTAATAATTCGGAAGCCCATTGTCTCCGTTCATCCAATAGAGCCTTTAAAATTCCTAAAAGCGTTTCTAGTGCTGCCCAGCAATCTCCCATTTACAAATCTATTATTCAATGTAACAAAATTCCCTCCAGTGTTGAACTAGCCACAAGTTTCTGCAAGTTGTATAAAAATGTAACAAAACTTGATGGTATAATTTAATATTTCCATTTTTAACAAATTTGCTCTAATTAGCCATGTTTTATTCTTCTATTTTTTTTTCTCTTTCAGTGCTACTGTAATTTTTTTTTCTCTTGGTCCTTAACAAGTTATCACTAGGATCTTTATTGTTATTAATGTTTGTGTTATGTTTTTATTCGAATAAAATTGAATTGAATTGAATCATTCAGTGTATTTTTAGTTTTATAGACGAACTTAATAAAGCTTTTTTTCTCCCTTTAAGGTAAGCATTAAATTATATGAAAAAATGGCTAGTAGGTCTAAAAAAACCTAAATATTTCAGCAATATGAATAATTAACAATAATAACACTAGTACCAGAGGAAAAAAATTATATGAGAAAATAGTTTTGACATTTATATGGCTTTGTTTTTAAATGCAGTAACTGGTTTTAGATTTCTTTGAAAAAAATCTCATAGCTATAATTAGGGGACTTAATTCTATGGAATGTGAAAAACAAGGTAAAGAGACGCTTTTTACCATAAAGTTATTGAAAATGTGTAAGAAGACATGCCTGCCATGAAACTGAAACTAAAGAAAAAAATAAATAGATTTAGAGAAATTTGGACACTGTCATGCAGTGTCCTTTCTCTTTGCCAGTGTTCACTTCCAGAAGTTTAATGTTGGACTGGGATAACCACAGGGCTGACAAAAGAGCAAACTACAGCCCATAGTAACCAAAAGTCAAAAAACATATTTAAAAAAAAAATACACTGATTCAGGAATGATAACTATTATATTGGTTGTTCTTAAAAGTAAAAGTTAATTTCGAAAAGAAATCTATGGTGATTAAAAAAAAGCCTGAAGCACCTCTAAAATGGCATCAGATTGAAATGAAAAATATAACGTTGGAGTCAGTATGCTCAAAAACCTAGAATAAGGAAATTACAACTCCCTTCCTTGCACAACAAGGAAAACCACTTTTTTGCATGGGTAGCACTGAAAATTGACGTTGCAGTGTGAAGGGAAGACTTTCGATGTAAAGGAACATAAACGTAAGACCTGTAAAGGTGCTTTCACATTGCTACGTCATGCCTTTCACACTGCCTTATGCGTCTTATGTAACCTTTCACATCAAGAAGTTACGTTATGTTTTGGTCGTTATGTTCTCTTACGTTCGACGTAACGTAGGATTTTTACATAGCATAACGAACATAGAAAATAGAGTCGGGCTCTATTTTTACGTTACGTTACGCAAAAGTTTCAAGCTTTGTGGGATAAATGGACTCCCTTGATGAAAAAATAATTGACTTTGTCAAACAACGTCCTTTTTTGTACGATAAAAAGCAGATGGACTATAAGGACTCTGCAAAGAAGCTAAACGCTTGGTCTTCATTTGTTGAGAAAATCAACAAAGAATGTGGAAGAACTTTTCTTGGTAAGTTTCTTTGCTACTTTTCATAGGCAAAACTGGTTTAAGAAATGCTTTTGGGGGAGGTAGAAACCCCAGTTTTATGACTGGTTGCCACCTACATAATGTTCGTTTTCCTTTCATTTCCTTTGTTTCAGTATCTACATAGGCTAGTACTCTTTGTACCTTTAAAGCCTAGTAAAAGAGCCTTGGAAGGTGATTCCATCATAGCTCACAGTTATTATGGTGGTAAAGGTGCAGTGTAGCTCCCCCTGTAGTATAGGGTGCAGAGGCCCTACAAATAGAACTGCAATATACAGTAAGAAGTGTGTTGTTTGCATTCTGCTTCTACTGGATGTTTGCTGCAATCTGTGCAACTTTACAACCCAATTGATTGAATAATATACCCTTAGAAATAAGCTGTTTTTATCAGGGGGAGCTACACTGCACCTTTACCAAAGTTATTATGGTGGTAAAGGTGCAGTGTAGCTCCCCTGTAGTATAGGGTGCAGAGGCCCTACAAATAGAACTGCAATATACAGTAAGAAGTCTGTTGTTTGCATTCTGCTTCTACTGGATGTTTGCTGCAATCTGTGCAACTTTACAACCCAATTGATTTAATAATATACACTTAGAAATAAGCTGTTTTTATCTGGGGGAGCTACACTGCACCTTTAACAAAGTTATTATGGTGGTAAAGGTGCTGTGTAGCTCCCCCTGTAGTATAGGGTGCAGAGGCCCTACAAATAGAACTGCAATATACAGTAAGAAGTGTGTTGTTTGCATTCTTCTTCTACTGGATGTTTGCTGCAATCTGTGCAACTTTACAACCCAATTGATTGAATAATATACCCTTAGAAATAAGCTGTTTTTATCAGGGGGAGCTACACTGCACCTTTACCAAAGTTATTATGGTGGTAAAGGTGCAGTGTAGCTCCCCTGTAGTATAGGGTGCAGAGGCCCTACAAATAGAACTGCAATATACAGTAAGAAGTGTGTTGTTTGCATTCTGCTTCTACTGGATGTTTGCTGCAATCTGTGCAACTTTACAACCCAATTGATTGAATAATATACCCTTAGAAATAAGCTGTTTTTATCAGGGGGAGCTACACTGCACCTTTACCAAAGTTATTATGGTGGTAAAGGTGCAGTGTAGCTCCCCTGTAGTATAGGGTGCAGAGGCCCTACAAATAGAACTGCAATATACAGTAAGAAGTCTGTTGTTTGCATTCTGCTTCTACTGGATGTTTGCTGCAATCTGTGCAACTTTACAACCCAATTGATAGAATAATATACCCTGATAAATAAGCTGTTTTTATCAGGGGGAGCTACACTGCACCTTTACCAAAGTTATTAGTGTGGTAAATGTGTAGTGTAGCTCCCACGGTAGTATAGGGTGCAGAGGCCCTAAAAAAAGAACTTCAATATACAGTTAGTAGTCTGTTGTTTGAATTCTGCTTCTACTGGATGTTTGCTGCAATCTGTGCAACTTTACAACCCAATTGATTGAATAATATACCCTTAGAAATAAGCTGTTTTTATCAGGGGGAGCTACACTGCACCTTTACCAAAGTTTTTTTCAGCTGTGATGGAAATCACAGATTTGCCCTCAGTCTTTGGATTTTGTCTTTTTGCCATTGGATACTAGAGCAAAAATACCTTATAAGCAAACCTGCATGCCAAAATGCCACTTTTATCTCCCTGGCTTTTCAAGATAGAGTAAATTGCTGCCATTTGATTGATTTTTTTAAACTTCTGTAAGTGACCACTGATTTCAATATTGTACTATAATATAATGCAACTCTGAATACAAATAGGTATTAACATCAGTGGCATAAATTCAAGCCCCTAAAGTAATAACATGCTTAGACAATGAGTAGCTCTGTACTTCTTTATGATGCTATAAATGACAAGTTTTAAGTTTAGTAGATCAACATGGAGATCAATGTTTTGCAATAAATAAACTTAGTAGCCTATGCCAAAGCTTTTCAAATTGCAAATCCAGATTGTATCCATAGCTCCTAGAAGATTAGTGGTTATATCTAAACTTTACATAGCACTCTAACTGGCCTTTGCCATTGGATTAAACTTTACATAGCACTCTAACTGGCCAAGTTGTCTTTCATTGCAAGATGCTTCCTATTGCTGTTTATTTAATAAGTCTATTAGCCTATAACCCCAGTAAGCAATTAGTAGATTGTTTTCCCTCAACTTTTGTGGAAAAATCAATTTAACTACAACAAAATCCAAATCGATCTCAGTTTTAAATTTAACATTACTATTAAAGAAGGATTATAGGGGGAGGCGATTTATCCAGTTCATTTATTAGAAAATAGACAAAATGATACTTCCTAATACTGAACTTTTGAAAACTCAGACACCTCACGGCACGATATTTGTTATAAGTTATTTGCTTCTCTAAAATAGGTGTCTAAGAGGCAAATGTAGGAATAATACACTTTTTAGTGATCTATTTTTATAATTGCTGCCGCTTCGCGGCCAAAAATAGGAGGGCTAAGCTCCAGGTCCTGGTCCCTCCCAAGGTTTCAGCAAATGACACCTCTGCATTGTTTGAATTGTTACTTGTTTTACAGATATTTCTTTCATTGCAGTTGAGGACCTGATGAAAAGATGGACCGGCCTTCGGGAAAGATATTCTAGGATCAAGAAAAACTTGAAACCCCCAAGTGGATCTGGTCTAGCAGATGTCGACATAAAGCCGGGAGAGGTAAAAATGCTGATTGCGATGGATTTTTTGAAAGATGTGATTGTGCCTAGAAATAGAAAAACCTTCAGCAATGTTAATCAACCTAAGCCAATGATGACTGATTATACTGACGAGATCCAGCCATATGCTTCAAGTGATACTCAAGGAGAAGTTACCGAAATAGAATATGATAAAGAGATTGAACGTACTTTCATTATTTATTCCCCAGAAGATTTATTACAGGAAAGTTGCGATCCAGGGTCTGCTAACTTGTCGAAAGAGGAGAACCTACCAAAGGAATTCCCAGTATCACCTGGTCCTGTTCATCATGTTAAGAGAAAGAGATCAGGAGTCAGTACTTCTTCTAAAGTGAAGGAAGACAGCAGTGAGCTAGAGGAAACCCTGAAGAACTACCTTGTTGAAAAAATTTCTTCAAAGAGAAAGAAAGATGACACAAGTGGTCCCACTTCAGATCCAGATTTCATGTTCCTTCATGG
>NC_142799.1:25140985-25173485 GCF_049724085.1 Artemia sp. Qi Xiang Cuo
TTTATTCTAAAGCCTTGATCTGTAGTAAACCCTCCTTATAAGCAAGTAATCCCTATCGATTGATTCAGACCTTTTATTTCACACTTAAGAGTATACGGTATCTTGAAGGATCACCCTATCTCGTCAGCTATTGATTGGGCGGTCTTGCCATAACAAAGCTTGAATAATATAACAGATTATATAAAGCTTGGATATAGATCCGAATAAATGACAAAAAACTAAGAGCTGGAATTTTATCCAGTTATTTTCAAAAACGAACAATTAATTTCTCTCGTTTGTGGCGGAGATAGTAAGCTTCAGTTTTAATGGAAATTGTATCATCAGGCAGCCTAAATTTTGTATTTCGTGCCTAATTTTATTTTTGAAGCTTAGGATAGGGCAATTCCTAAGAGTTTTCTAGTGCACCACTTAAGGAAACGCTAAAATTTGGCTGACAGGAATTATCATTCGAGCAATTTGGCCGCTTTAAGAGTTCCGTGTGCTACTACCAGCCATAATTAATAAGCTTGCCGAAAAAAGGGACATATATTTCATTGTAAAAGCCCTTAAAATTCCAGTGATTCTCGTCAGACGTCGATGACGGCTAGCCCCCCCCCCCCTTGGAGAATTTACAAATGGGCCCTTTGTCTTTGTGATGGTCAGCTAGCACTGAGACTCACAAAATGATTTTAAGGTACCGTATCCTCTTAAATGGTTTTCAAACGTTTCAAAATACGTTTCTTGTTTTTCAAAAATACATTATATCCTCTTTTCTCGCTCACGTGATTAATTGAAAAACCTTCCTTTCGACCAGTGGAATCAAATTCCGCTGCCTTTCCTGCCTTTCGACCAGTGCTTTCTCTATCCTTGAATTCCTTGGGGCTTTTCCAAATTTCCCGTAGGAATAAAGGGTTCTCCCAAATCTCTTGAAACCTAACATTCATAAATATATGAGCGAATCATAAATATATAGAAAATATAAATCGGCGAATTTCGGGGAAGTTCCGGACAACCCAATTATCTTTTGGGAAAATTCTCGAATTCAGGGATAGTGAGAGCACTTATCTAGATATTTAAATTATTTTCTGGTATCATGCCCTCCTTATACAAAATACTAGTCCTCCATACCAATCGAAAACCTTGACCAACTTTTACAGTTTTCTACTGTCAGGAAATCTTATACTACAAAACATAAAACCTCTTGAGTTTCAGCAGCCAGACTTTGAAATGAGGTCAAGGGCGTATCCAAAATTTTAGTTAAGGGATGGGAGGCTCGGAGATGGGGGTCTAAAAAATCTTTGCAAGCACATCAAAAATTTGCTTATATACGTTTTGGTTACATTTTTACGAGTCAAAGAATCTTCTCTTTTATTGGGGGGGGGGGGGGAAAAAACCAAAAATCCCCCGGATGCGGCCTTGAATGGGGTCCACATATTTTAATCTATTGACGTCTGATACAGAAAGTTGGCTTTGACTCAAAAACAAATTCGTCTATTTTCTTTCCCTTAAAGAAGAAGCAGAAATTGCAGCTCCATATTTACGACCTTACAGATCTCGCTCATAAATTAGGGTTATTCAGTAACGCAGCAGCCAACAAGAATCCATTGGTTTTACTGAATAAGGTAAAATTGTTAAGTCGGTAATCAGGACTTCGACATAACTAATCTAGTACCAAGCCCACATTATCCCAGTTAAGCAGAGAATTATTAATTTTTTCTATTACTTGCTGGTGCATTTACTCATCCTGCTTCTGTCGGCAAAATCCTTAAAGATACCGCTCATGAAGCAGCCTAGCGGGGGTCCTGTTTATTCCACGCGACTACAAAGACGCCGCTCGCCACTCCTCTGTCCGCCTTCTGCTACCTTCAACACCCCACCTGTAGCCATTATATACCTCTTCATTATAGGAACAAATTACTGGGTTAAATTGCTAACAAAAAAGCACTTTTTTGTAATGACTAAGACAATTTAATGATAGGGTATTAATTAATATCCAAAAAGAACGGTGCAGATCAATAGTTTCATACATTGATTTGGCACAAGGGATTCAACTTGACATCCTCTGTAACACACACTTTATTCTCAATAAATTCAATATATTAAAAATACAGCTAATAATATTCTCAGTCTCACAAGGACATTTTACAGCCTGAATTTCATTAGGGGAAGGAGTTAGAAATCACAGAAATAATACTAACACATCCCCCCCATTCCTCAGAGAAGATCTAGCCTTTTCCGTTTACAAGTTTTCCATTATATACACCGTCCCAAATTAAAAAAAAAAAAAACTTTAAGAAGAACTTGTACCTCTTCAATGGATATTCCTCCTGCACGGCAACAAGTTTTATCCGAATAACTGTCTACTTCCCCCTCCCAATTTAAACGTAAATTATCTAACAAGTATTTCAGGTGCTCACCCTAAACTCGCATGAAAGAAAGGCTTTGTCGCACCAATAAAAAAAGGGGTACTTTTTCATTTTATAGTACCTACGAAGGAAGTCAAATTTGGTTAATGCTAATGAAATATAACAAAATAGGATGAATATATAATAGTTTGGAAGCAAATTTGGGCTATATATTTGCACATTAGGGGGGTGGGGGGTAGAGCATAGCATATATTAAATACATAACCTAACCTAGGTACCTTCCCCCCCCCCCTAAACACAAAAAAACAACATTTTACATATTGTATGCTCATTGAAAACCACGCTTTGCATTCCATTTCTCTATTTAAATACCCGTTTGATGGGTATCCATTAGTAGTTCCTTGTGCAATATATAGCGATGGGTACCATAAAGTGTACAAGAACCAAAAAAAGGTAGTGAAAGTTTTGAGATTCTTATAGGTTGTTTGGGAAATTTCTAGCAGATTGGCTAAAGCAAAAGATATGCATATTGTAGATGATAAATGAAATAAAAAGGTTTTTCAAACGAGAGCAAGGAGCAGCATTAAAATTTAAAACGAACCGGATTTTTCCACATATGAGGGGGAGGACCACCCCTTTCTCAATCCTTCGCTCTTTACATTAAAGTTTGAATTTGAGTCCCAATGCTTTACGAACGACTACTCAAATACAGGGGCAGCTTATGTGGAATAAAATGATGTTTTCAAAGCACTACAAAACTTTAGCGCGAAGAGCTAAGCCTCCTCATGCACAGTAAAATATCTGTTCGTCTTAACCTTTAATGCCACTTCTCACTTTCAGTCGAAAAGCTTGTTTTTTTTATTGTTTAAATTGTTTAATTGTTTTCTTGAAGCGGAAAAAAGAGGAAAGCTGAAAAACTGTAAAAACACATTTAAATTTCTAAATTTCTCTCTTTCTCCTTTGAAAAGATGCGGTCAATCCTGTATATAACAATCTGACCTTTTTGGTAATTTTTTTCCGGCTTTAGAATTTAAATGTGTAATTTATATCGTTAAATCTGGCATCCATGCTTCCATACCAATTGGATATCGCCTTTATAGCCTTTTTACCTGCATTAAAAATTAATAGCTCCAGGGTCACGAATAACGCGCAGATCAACAAAAAGTATAGAGCATGGCTTGACATAAAAAAGTATCGTACCAAAGGGGACGACAAAACACTTACCATCGTATTTAGTAAAGGGAGGGTTCAACCTAATTTTCAATAAAATGCTGATATCCCCACCAACCTGTCAAATGCAAGCTTTCCAGAAGCCGGGAACCGGCGTCCCCCCCCCCCCAAGAAAATTCCCTACCGTAAAACTTCACCCTCAGAAAATTCCTCCCCAGAAAATTCTCCCTGTTGAAACCCCCTCCCAACGAAAAAAAACTAAAAATTGACCTGCAGAAAATTCCACAGTGGAAAATCCACCCGGATAACTCTTTCCAGATAATCCCCCCATGGTAAATTCCAACAAACGCACAATTGAGCAGCCACAGAGAAAGTACAAAATAGGTTCCTCAGAATGTCAATCAGATTTCCTATGGGATAGAAAAGGACCAGATACCAAAAACGGTTTTAGGACAGGGAATGATTGGTCTCCAACCACTTTCGGCTTATAAAAAAAGGATTAGAACTCTCAATTTTCGATCAAGTTAGCATCCTCCGAAGTTTCTACGACCACGAGGGGAGCGGGGGCTAGAGATGAGGAAATGATAGCCCCCTCCTATACGCAATAGTCTTGCGATTTTTGGGGTTTAATGTTACTCTTTTCTTTGATAATAACAGCGTAGACCAGAAAAATTCCTAGAAATCAAGAGGGATTCAATATTAATTTCTAACTGCCCTCCACCCCTTCCTTAGAACTAATTCTGCATTTATCTGAAGGCTCAATGAGATTCAAGAATTTTTTCCCACTAAAATGCACCCTTTGATGTACCTGCCCCCTCCAAAGTTTATTACGGCCACCCTTCCCATAAAAACCTTATTTCTTAACAATGGGCAACTTGCACAGCTTACAGCCCTTGCCCCGGTGGCTGCAAGGGAGGGTTGTCAAACCCGGAAACAGGGTTATTTGACCTTTAAACTGTTTACACAAAATGGCTATAAAAACGCAAAATGGCGAGAAAAATTTGGATCGCATGTGTTTGGGGAAAATGGGGGGGGGGAGAATTTTCCAGGGAGGATTTTTTGCGAGGGGAAATTTTCCGAGGGGAATTTTTCGGGTGAGGAATTATTTGGGAGGAAAACACCTAGACTCCCAGAAGCAAATCTTGCTAAGCTTTTTCTTTATTTAGTTTCGGGTTTTAATGTCAAGTGATATACCAGAGCACACCTGATTTAAAGAAGCAAATAATTAGTTATCATCTTGGAAAATTTGTTACGGTTTTCCCTTCTGAAATGTTTGAAATAAAACAGGCAGCTGGAATACTGATGCAGAAAGAAAGTACATGTATCGCCTGTACAACAAGAGTTTGGGTATCGCCTCCTTCTCTGACTGTAAAAGTCTAAAACCTACTGCGTCATGGTGCTTTACTATAAAAAATGGTATTACAAATATTTTCTTTTGTATTTAATATTGAAAATAAACATTAAAATTAGAGTAAACTTTTGAACTGATTAGTTTTCAGCAATTAATATCAAATACTCAGTGTAATTTATTAGTTCCTTCTAAAATTGTTCAAGACCCCTAAAATTGTCCCCTTCCTTAACTGTAAAAACCTAAAGACTACTGCGTCATTGGCGCTTCACTGAAAACGAATTATATTCCAAATATTTTCTTTTCCAGTTGTTACAGCATTGAAAATGAAAATAAAATTACAGTGAAATAAAAATCTTGAACTGATGGATCTTTAAACAATTAATATAATTATATGTCAAATATTCCATTTGATTTTGTTTATACTTTCCAAGACTCTTCAAGACACATATAGTTTTCAGTAAAGCGCCATGACGCATTAGGTTTTAGACTTTGCTGCGAGAGAAGGAGGCGATACCCCAACTCTTGCTCGTAGTGATTTTTGTTCGTTTCCAGCTTGATTTGCATATTTAATTAAAGTTTCATTCGTTTTAAGATTTATTTGTTCATTTACATTAGTATCTATTGTATGTTTGTTTGCATTGAAGTAGAAGTGACCCTAGTACTCGTGACTACACCACGTGGTTTATGGTTTTCTCAGTGATAATGAAAAAACAGGAATTTTCTCACTTGGAAAAACATGAATTTTGTCACATTTATGGTTGTTTTCATGGATGGTTATGTGTGTTGTTTGATTTATTTGATGTTTTTCTCGGATATCAACATCAAATTATGGATGTTTTATGGTTTTTGTCAGTGAGAATTTGAAAAACAGGAACTTTGTCACATTTATGGATGTCAACAGGAACTTTGTCACATTTATGGATGTCAACAGCAATTCATGTCTGTTATATGGTTTTCTCAGTGAGAATGAAAAAACAGGAATTTTCTCACTTGAAAAAACAGGAATTTATGGTTGTTTTCATGGATGGTTATGTGTGTTGTTCGATTTATTTGATGTTTTTCATGGATGTCAACATCAAATTATGGATGTTTTATGGTTTTTGTCAGTGAGAATTTGAAAAACAGGGTGACAGGACCACGTGGTTTATGGTTTTATCACTGAGAATGAAAAAACAGGAAATTTCTCACTTGGAAAAAAAGGAACTTTCTCACTTGGAAAACCATAAATCACGTGGTCCTGTCACGAGTAGCACCTGTGAACTTGATTTACATAATCGCTAGGGGAAATTATTGATTCACGAAGGGGAGAATTAAGAAACATTAAGGCTTCTTTAATCTTAGGTCTGAGGGATAAACGTTCTTTAGGTCAGAGAGAAAAATTAATATTCTATTTTTAAATAGGGCTTCATTGATCTTTAGTGTCAGGAATTATAATTGACATCACTTGTTATCTTGGAATTATGCGGGAGTCTAAAGAGATAGAAATTATATTTTTAAATACGGCTTCACGGAGCTTTAAGTCGGAGAGATAAATTGATATTCTAACGAAACCCTAATAGTTTAGCTAGGAAAATTTATGAGATGAAGAGATTAACGTAGGAAAGGGTTTCCTAGAAATTTGAAATGCGTTAGCGCAGAGATGCCAAACAAAAGGAACACGCTGAAATTACGTTTAGGGATTATTTGGGCGAAACCGTTTTATCCATTTTATGGGATTATTTCGGCGAAACAGTTAGAGACATTTTGAAAGAAGATTTTAGGAATGGTTTTAGAAGAGAATTTGAGGGTGAAACTCTGTGGTCGTTATAATACACAAGTTCCTTTTGAACAGTGTTGTGAGGTCCTCTACCCCAACCCCAAAGGGTTCCGATCCCCCACCCCAACCCCAAAGGAAGCCCCTGGTACCCAAAGGTCCCCCAAGCTCCCAAAGAGCCCCAGCCCCCCAAACCCCCTCATCAGACCCTCAAAGGCCCTCCCCTGGTCCTCAAAGGGCCCCCGGACCCCCAAAGGGCCCCCCGGACCCCAAAGGCCCTCCCCCCGGGCCTCAAAGGTCCCCCCGGCGCCCCAAGAGCCACCGGCGCCCCCAAAGGTCCACCCAGACCCCCAAAGGCCATCCCCGGGCCCCCAAAGGCCCATCGAGCTCCCAAAGGACCAACCGGGTCCCAAAGGCCCTACACCGGTCCCCAAATGTCCCCCAGGCCCCCAACTGTCCCCCCGGACCCCCAAAGGCCCTCCCCCGGCCCCCAAAGGGCCAACCGGCTCCCAAAGGACCAATCGGTCCTCAAGTGTCCCCCAGACTCCCAAAGCCCCCCCCTGTGCCCCAAGGGCCCTCCCCCGGTCCCCAAAGGTCCCCCGGGCCAGAGAAGCGCCGCCGGGATGCACCGTGGGCCAGGAAAGCGCCGCAGGATGTGCCACAGGGATGCGCCGCGGGTCAGGAAAGCGCCACGGGGGATGCGCCGCAGGGAGGCACCGCAGGAAAGCGCCGCAGGATGTGCCGCAGGGCTCTCCTCCCTCCTCCTCCCCTCCTCCTCCTCCTCCTCCTCCTCCCACCTCCTCCTCCTCCTCCCACCTCCTCCTCCTCCCCTCCTCCCCTCCCCTTCCCTCCCCCATTTTTTATACTTTTTTTGTGCATTGAGACACAGAACGACCCCCTCCCCCCGGCCCCTCCCCCTCCAAAGGTCTGATTTTTCAAAGCTCATTTTGAATTTCCTTCATTGAAATGCAAGAGTTGGAATGTTTCAGTAGTGTTTGGTTGTGGTTTACCTTGTAACACTTACATTTTCTTGATTTTTCAAAGATCATTGTGAATTTCTCTCGTTGAAATGCAAGAGTTAGAACATTTCAGTAGTGTTTGGGTGTGGTTTACCGTGTCACAATTACTTTATCTACATTTTTCAAAGTTCATTCTGAATTTCTTTCTTTGAAATGCAAGAGTTGGAATATTTCAGTTGTGTTTCGTTTACCTTGTCACAGTACATTTTCTTGATTTTTCAAAGTTCATTTTGAATTTCTTTCGTTGAACTGCAAGAGTTGGAATATTTCAGTTGTGTTTGGTTGTGGTTTACCTTGTCACAGTTACATTTTCATGTTTTTTCAAAGTTCATTTTGTATTTCTTTCGTTGAAATGCAAGAGTTGGAATATTTCAGTAGTGTTTGGTAGTGGTTTAACGTGTCACAGTTACATTTTCCTGATTTTTCAAAGTTCATTTTGAATTTCTTTCGTAGAAATGCAAGAGTTGGAATATTTCAGTAGTGTTTGGTTGTGGTTTACCTTGTCACAGTTACATTTTCCTGATTTTTCAAAGTTTATTTTGAATTTATTTCATTGAAATGCAAGAGTTGGAATATTTCAGTAGTGTTTCGTTCTGGTTTCCTTGTCACAGTTACATTTTCTTGATTTTTCAAAGTTCATTTTGAATTTCTTTCATTGAAATGCAAGAGTTGGAATATTTCAGTAGTGTTTGGTTGTGGTTTACCTTGTCACAGTTACATTTTCTTGATTTTTCAAAGTTCATTTTTAATTTATTTGTTGAAATGCTAGAGTTGGAATATTTCAGTAGTGTTTGGTTGTGGTTCACCTTGTCATTTTCTTGATTTTTCAAAGTTAATTTTGAATTTCTTTCGTTGAAATGCAAGAGTTGGAATATTTCAGTAGTGTTTGGTTATGGTTTACCTTATCAAAGTTACATTTTCTTGATTTTTCAAAGTTAATTTTGAATTTCTTTCGTTGAAATGCAAGAGTTGGAATATTTCAGTTGTGTTTGGTTCTGGTTTACCTTATCAGAGTTACATTTTCTTGATTTTTCAAAGTTCATTTTGAATTTCTTTCGTTGAAATACAAGAGTTGAAATATTTCAGTAGTGTGTTATTGTGGTTTACCTTGTCACAGTTACATTTTCTTGATTTTCCAAAATTCATTTTGAATTTCTTTCGTTGAAATGCAAGAGTTGGAATATTTCAGTAGTGTTTGGTTGTGGTTTACCTTGTCACAGTTAAATTTTCTTGTTTTTCAAAATTCAGTTTGAATTTCTTTCGTTGAAATGCAAGAGTTGGAATATTTCAGTAGTGTTTGGCTGTGGTTTACATTTTCACAGTTACATTTTCTTGATTTTTCAAAGTTCATTTTGAATTTCTTTCTTTGAAATGCAAGAGTTGGAATATTTCAGTAGTGTTTGGTTGTGGTTTTCCTTGTCACAGTTACATTTTCTTGATTTTTCAAAGTCCATTTTGAATTTCTTTCGTTGAAATGCAAGAGTTGTAATAATTCAGTAGTGTTTGGGTGTGGTATAGCTTGTCACAGTTACTTTTTCTTGTTTTTTCAAAGTTCATTTTGAATTTCTTTCGTTGAAATGCATGAGTTGGAATATTTCAGTAGTGTTTGGTTATGGTTTACCTTATCGCAGTTACATTTTCTTGATTTTTCAAAGTTCATTTTGAATTTATTTCGTTGAAATTAAAGAGTTGGAATATTTCAGTAGTGTTTGGTTGTGGTTTACCTTGTCGCAGTTACATTTTCTTGATTTTTCAAAGTTCATTTTGAATTTCTTTCGTTGAAATGCAAGAGTTGAAATATTTCAGTAGTGTTTGATTGTTGTTTAACTTGTCAAAGTTACATTTTATTGATTTTTCAAAGGTCATTGTGTTTGTCGTTCGTTGAACTGCAAGAGTTGGAATATTTCAGGCGTGTTTGGTTGGGGTTTAACTTGTCACAGTTTAATTTTCTTGATTTTTCAAAATTCATTTTAAATTCTTTCATTGAAATGCATGAATTGGAATATTTCAGTAGTGTTTTGTAGTGGTTTACCTTGTCACACTTACATTTTCTTGATTTTTCAAAATTCATTTTGAATTTCTTTCATTGAAATGCATGAGTTGGAATATTTCAGTAGTGTTTGGTTGTGTTTTACCATGTCAAAGTTACATTTTTTTGATTTTTCAATGTTTTTCTTGAATTTCTTTCATTGAATTGAAAGAGTTGGATTTTTTCAGTAGTGTTTGGTTGTGTTTTACCTTGTCACAGTTACATTTTCTTGATTTTTCAAAGTTCATTGTGAATTTAATTCGTTGAAATGCAAGAGTTGGAATATTTCAGTAGGGTGTGGATGGGGTTTACCTTGTCACAGTTAAATTTTCTTGATTTTTCAAAGTTCATTTTGAATTTCTTTCGTTGAAATGCAAGAGTTGGAATATTTCAGTAGTGTTTGGTTGTGTTTTACCTTGTCACAGTTACATTATCTTGATTTTTCAAATTTCATTTTGAAGTTCTTTCCTTGAAAAGCAAGAGATGTAATATTTCAGTAATGTTTGGTTGTTGTTTACATTGTCACAGTTACATTTTCTTGATTTTTCAAAGTTCATTTTGGATTTCTTTCGTTGAAATGCAAGAGTTGGAATATTTCAGTAGTGTTTGGTTGTGGTTTACCTTGTCACAGTTACATTTTCTTGATTTTTCAAAGTTCATTTAGAATTTCTCTCCTTGAAAATCAAGAGTTGGAATATTTCAGTAGTGTTTGGTTGTGGTTTACCTTGTCACAGTTACATTTTCTTGATTTTTCAAAGTTCATTTTGAATTTCTTTTCCTGAAAATCAAGAATTTTACTGGTTTAGTTTTGTTTGGCTATTTAGGACCTCATACCAGTTACACTTCCGTTTGTATTGTAAGTTAATTTTGAATTTATGTCGTCTTCATGCAAGAGTTGGACTATTTAAGTAGTGTTTGGTTATGTTTTAACATGTCAAAGTTACATTTTCTTGATTTTTCAAATTTCATTTTGAATTTCTTTCATTGAAATGTAAGAGTTGGAATATTTCAGTAGTGTTTGGTTGTGGTTTACCTTGTCACAGTTACATTTTCTTGATTTTTAAAAGTTCATTTTGAATTTCTTTCTTTGAAATGTACGAGTTGGAATATTTCAGTAGTGTGTGGTTGTGGTTTACCTTGTCACAGTTACATTCTCTTGATTTTTCAAAGTTCATTTTTGATTTATTTCGTTTAACTGTAAGAGTTGGAATATTTCAGTAGTGTTTGATTGTGGTTTACCTTGTCACAGTTACATTTTCTTGATTTTTCAAAGTTCATTTTGAATTTCTATCGTTGAAATGCAAGAGTTGGAATATTTCAGTAGTGTTTGGTTGTGGTTTACTTTGTCACAGTTACATTTTCTTGATTTTTCAAAGTTCATTTTGAATTTCTTTCATTGAAATGCAAGTGTTGGAATATTTCAGTAGTGTTTTGTTGTGGTTTAAATTGTCACTGTTACATTTTCTTTATTTTTAAAAGTTAATTTTGTATTTATTTCATTGATATGATAGAGTTTGTATATTTCATTAGTGTTTGGTTTTGTTTTACCTTGTCACAGTTACATTTTTTTGATTTTTCGAAGTTCATTTTGAATTTCTATTGTTGAAATGAAAGAGTTGGAATATTTAAATAGTGTTTGATTGTGGTTTACCTTGTCACAGCTACATTTTTTTGATTTTTCAAAGTTCATTTTGAATTTCTTTAGTTGAAATGAAAGAGTTGGAATATTTCAGTAGTGTTTGGTTGTGGTTTACCTTGTCACAGTTACATTTTCTTGATTTTTCAAAGTTCATTTTGAATTTCTTTCGTTGAAATGCAAGATTTGGAATATTTCAGTAGTGTTTGGTTGTGGTTTACCTTGTCACAGTTACATTGTCTTGATTTTTCAAAGTTCATTCTGAATTTCTATCGCTGAAATGCAAGATTTTTAATTTTTGTGTTTTGTTTGGTTTTGTTGGACGGTGTCACAGTTTAATTTTATTGATTTTTAAATGTTCATTTTGTATTTATTTAATTTAAATGAAAGAGTTGGAATATTTTAGTAGTTTTTTGTCTTAGTTTAACTTGTCACAGTTTCATTTTATTTTTTTTTACAAGTTTAATTTTTAATTTCTTTCTTTTAATTGAAAGAGTTTGAATATTTCAGTAGTGTTTGGTTGTGGTTTACCTTGTCACAGTTACATTTTCTTGATTTTTAAAAGTTCTTTTGAATTTTTTTCGTTGAAATGCAAGAGTTGGAATATTTCAGTAGTGTTTTGTTGTGGTTTACCTTTTCACAGTTACATTTTCTTGATTGTTCAAAGTTCATTTTGAATTTCTTTCGTTGAAATGCAAGAGTTGGAATATTTCAGAAATGTTTGGTTGTGGTTTACCTTATCACAGTTACATTTTCTTAATTTTTCAAAGTTCATTTTGAATTTCTTTCGTTGAAATGCAGGAGTTGGAAAATTTCAGTAGTGTTTGGTTGAGGATTACCTTGTCACAGTTACATTTTCTTGATTTTTCAAAGTTCATTTTGAATTTCTTTCGTTGAAATGCAAGAGTTGGAATATTTCAGTAGTGTTTGGTTGTGGTTTACCTTGTCACAGTTACATTTTCTTGATTTTTCAACGTTCATTTTGATTTTCTTTCATTGAAATGCACGAGTTGGAATATTTCAGTAGTGTTTGGTTGTGGTTTACCTTGTCACATTTACATTTTCTTTATTTTGAAATGTTATTTTTAATTTCTTTCTTTGAAATGCAAGAGTTGGAATATTTCAGTAGTGTTTGGTTTTGGTTAAACATGTCACAGTTAAATTTTCTTGATTTTTCAAAGTTTATTTTGAATTTCATTCGTTGAAATTCAAGAGTTGGAATATTTATTTAGTGTTTGGTTGTGGTTTAACTTGTCACAGTTACATTTTATTTATTTTTCAAAGTTCATTTTTTTATTTCTTTCATTGAAATTCCAGTGTTGGAATATTTCACTATTTTTTGGTTGAGGTTTACCTTTTCAAAGTTACATTCTCTTGTTTTTTCAAAGTTTATTTTGAATTTCTTACGTTGAAATGCAAGAGTTGGAATATTTCAATAGTGTTTGGTGGTGGTTTAACTTGTCACAGTTACATTTTCATGATTTTTTAAAGTTTATTTTGAATATCTTTGATTGAAATGCAAGAGTTGGAGTATTTCAGTAGTGTTTGGTTGTGGTTTACCTTGTCACAGTTACATTTTCTTGATTTTTCAAAGTTCATTTTTAATTTCTTTATTTGAAATGCAAGAGTTGGAATATTTCAGTAGTGTTTGATTGTGGTTTACCATATCAGATTTTCATTTTAGTTATTTTTCAAATTTCATTTTGAATTTTCTTTGTTGAAATTCAAGAGTTGGTATATTTCATTTGTGTTTAACTTTGGTTTAACTTGGCATGATTAGGTTAGGTTAGGTTAAGTTAGGTTAGGCTAGGTTAGGTTAGGCTAAGTTAGCCTACGGTAGCGGGCGTACCTAGGCGATACAAGCCTAACCTAACATTAACTAACCTAAATTAATCTAACCTAACCTAACCTAATCATGCCAAGTTAAACCACAATCAAACATTACTGAAATATTCCAACTCTTGCATTTCAACGAAAGAAATTCAAAATGAACTTTGAAAAATCAAGAAAATGTAACTGTGACAAGGTAAACCACAACCAAACACTTGTGAAATATTCCAACTCTTGCATTTCAACGAAAGAAATTAAAAATGAACTTTGAAAAATCAAGAAAAAGTAACTGTGACAAGGTAAACCACAACAAAACACTACTGAAATATTCCAAATCTTGCATTTCAACGAAAGAAATTCAAAATGAAATTTGAAAAATCAAGAAAATTTAACTGTGTCAAGGTAAACCACAATCAAACACTACTTACATAACACAACTATTACTATTCAACGGAAGAAATTCAAAATAAACTTTTAAAAATCAATAAGATGTAACTGTGACAAGGACAACCACAACAAAACACTACTGAAATAGTCCAACTCTTCCATTTCAACGATAGAAATTCAAAATGAACTTTTAAAAATCATTAAAATGTAACTGTGACACGGTAAACCACAACCAAACACTACAAAAATATTACAACTCTTTCATTTCAACGAATGAAATTAAAAATAAACTTTTAAAAATCAAGAAAATGTAGCTGTGACATGGTTAACCACAACAAAACACTACTGAAATATTCAAACTCTTGCATTTCAAAGAAATAAATTAAAAATAAAGTTTCAAAAACAATAAAATGTAACTGTGACAAGGTAAACCACAAACAAACAATACTGAAATATTCCAGCTCTTTCATTTCCATGAAATAAAATCAAAATTAACGTTGAAAATTCAAGAAAATGTAACTGTTACAAGGTAAACCACAACCAAACACTACTGAAATATTCCAACTTTTGCATTTTAAATAAATAAATTCAAAAAGAAAATTGATTAATAAATAAACTGTAACTGTGACAAGGTAAACCTAAACCAAACACTACTGAAATTTTCCAACTCATGCATTTCAACGAAAGAAATTCAAAATGAACTTTGAAAAATCAAGAAAATGTAACTGTGACAAGGTAAACCATAACCAAACACTACTGAAATATTCCAACTCTTGCATTTCAACGAAAGAAACTCAAAATGAACTTTGAACTATCAGAAAAATGTAACTGTGACAAGGTCAACAACAACAAAA
This sequence comes from Artemia sp. Qi Xiang Cuo, assembly GCF_049724085.1. Lineage (NCBI taxonomy): Eukaryota > Metazoa > Arthropoda > Branchiopoda > Anostraca > Artemiidae > Artemia > Artemia sp. Qi Xiang Cuo. The sequence goes on from NC_142799.1 coordinate 25,155,360, forward strand.
AACTTCTGAAATATTAAAACTCTTGAATTTAAACGAAAGAACTTCAAAATAATTTTTAAAAATCAAGAAAAAGTAACTGTGACAAGGTAAACCAAAACCAAACACTACTTAAATAATTCAACTCTTTAATTTAAACGAAAGATCTTAACTTACAAATTATAAAAATCAAGAAAATGTAACTTTGAAAAGGTAAACCACAACCAAACACTATTGAAAAATTCCAACTCTTGCATTTCAACTAAAGAATTTCGAAATGAAATTTTAAAAATAAAGAAAATGTAACTTTGACAGTGTAAACCAAAACCAAACACTACTGAAATATTACAACTATTGCATTTAAGCTAAATAAATTAAAAATGAAATTTGAAAAATCAAGAAAATGAAACTGTGACAAGGTAAACCACAACCAAACACTACTGAAATATTCCAACTCTTGCATTTCAAAGAAAGAAATTCAGAATGAACTTTGAAAAATAAAGACAATGTAACTGTGACAAGGTAAACCACAACCAAACACTACTGAAATATTCCAAATCTTAAATTTCAACGAAAGAAATTCAAAATGAACTTTGAAAAATCAAGAAAATGTAACTGTGACAAGGTAAACCACATACAAACACTACTGAAATATTCCAACTCTTTCATTTCAACTAAAGAAATTCAAAATGAACTTTGAAAAATCAAGAAAATGTATCTGTGACAAGGTAAACCACAATCAAACACTGTTGAAATATTCCAACTGTTGCATTTCAATGAAAGAAATTCAAAATGAACTTTGAAGAATAAAGAAAGTGTAACTGTGACAAGGTAAACCAAAAACAAACACAACTGAAATATTCCAACACTTGCATTTCAATTAAAGAAAAACAAAATGAACTTAGAAAAATAAAGAAAATGTAACAGTGACAAGGTAAACCACAACCAAACACTACTGAAATATTTCAACTCTTGCATTTCAATGAAAGAAATTCAAAATGAACTTTCAAAAATCAAGAAAATGTAACAGTGACAAGGTAAACCACAACCAAACACTACTGAAATATTCCAACTCTTGAATTTCAAAGATAAAAATTCAAAATGAAATTTGAAAAATCCAGAAAATGTAACTTTGACAATGTAAACCACAATCAAACACTATTGAAATATTCCAACTCTTGCATTTCATTGATAGAAATTCAAAATGAACGTTGAAAAATCAAGAAAATGTAACTGGGATAAGGTAAACCACAACCAAACACTACTGAAATATTCCAACTCGTACATTTCAAAGAAAGAAATTCAAAATGAACTTTGAAAAATCAAGAAAATGTAACTGTGACAAGGTAAACCACAACAAAACAATACTTAAATATTCCAACTCTTACATTACGATGACAGAAACTCAAAATGAACTTTGAAAAATCAAGAAAATATAACTTTGACAAGTTAAACCAGAATCAAACACTACTGAAATATTCCAACACTTACATTTCAATGAAAGAAATTCAAAATGAACTTTGAAAAATCAAGAAAATGTAACTGTGACGAGGTAAATCAAAACCAAACACTACTGAAATATTCCAACTCTTGCATTTCAACGAAAGAAATTCAAAATGAACTTTGAAAAATCAAGAAATTGTAACTTTGACAAGGTAAACCACAACAAAACACTACTGAAATATTCCAACTCTTGCTTTTAAAGGAAAGAAATTCTAAATGAACTTTGAAAAATCAAGAAAATATAACTGGGACAAGGTAAACCACAACCAAACACTACTGAAATATTCCAACTCTTGCATTTCAACGAAAGAAATCCAAAATGAACTTTGAAAAATCAAGAAAATGTATCTGTGACCAGGTCAACCACAACCAAACTCTACTGAAATATTCAATCTATTTCATTACATCTATATAAATTCTAAATGACCTTTTAATATACTAGATTTTGTTACTGTTAAATTGTAAACCAAAACCTAACACTACTTAAATATTCAAACTCTTTAATTTCAGCGAAATAAATTCGAAATGAACTTTGAAAAATCAAGAAAATGTAACTGTGACAAGGTAAACCCCATCCAAACACTAATGAAATATTCCAACTCTTGCATTTCAACGAAAGAAATTCAAAATGAACTTTGAAAAATCAAGAAAATGTAACTGTGACAAGGTAAACCACAACCAAAAACTACTGAAATATTACAAATCTTGAATTTCAAAGAAAGAAATTCAAAATGAAATTTGAAAAATCAAGAAAATGTAACTGTGACATGGTAAAACAAAACCAAACACTACTGAAATATTCCAACTCTTGCATTTCAATGTCAGAAATTCAAAATGAACTTTGAAAAATCAAGAAGATGTTACTGTGACAAGGTAAACCACACCCAAACGCTACTGCAATATTCCAACTCTTGCATCTCAACGAAAGAAATTCAATATGAACTTTGAAAAATCAAGAAAATGTAGCTGTGACAAGGTTAAACACACCCAAACACTACTGAAATATTCCAACTCTTGCATTACAACGAAAGAAATTCAAAATTAACTTTGAATAATCAGGAAAATGTAACTGTGATGAGGTAAACCACAACCAAACACTACTGAAATATTCCAACTCTTGTATTTCAACGAAAGAAATTCAAAATGAACTTTGAAAAATCAAGAAAATGTAACTGTGACAAGTTAAACCACACCCAAACACTACTGAAATATTCCAACTCGTGCATATCATCGAAAGAAATTCAAAATGAACTTTGAATAATCAAGAAAATGTAACTGTGACAAGGTAAACCACAACCAAACACTACTGAAATATTCCAACTCTTGAATTTCAACGAAAGCAATTCAAAATGAACATTGAAAAATCAAGAAAATTTAAATCTGACAAGGTAAACCACAGCAAAAAACTACTAAAATATTCCACCTCTTGCATTTCAATGAAAGAAATTCAAAATGAACTTTGAAAAACAAGAAAATGTAACTGTGACAAGTTAAACCACAACCAAACGCTACTGAAATATTCCATCTCTTGCATTTCAACGAAAGAAATTCAAAATGAACTTTGAAAAATCAAGAAAATGTAACTGTGACAGGGTAAACTACAATCAAACACTACTGAAATATTTCAACTCTTGCATTTCATGGAAATAAATTCAAAATGAAATTTGAAAAATCAAGAAAATGAAACTGTGACAAGGTAAACCAGAACCAAACACTACTGAAATAGTCCAACTCTTGCTTTTCAAGGAAAGAAATTCAAAATGGACTTTGAAAAATCAAGAAAATGTAACTGTGATAAGGTAAACCACACCCAAACACTACTGAAATATTCCAACTCTTGCATTTCAACGAAAGAAATTCAAAATTAAATTTGAAAAATCAATAAAATGACAAGGTGAACCACAACCAAACACTAATGAAATATTCCAACTCTTGCATTTCAACAAAGAAATTCAAAATGAACTTTGAAAAATCAAGAAAATGTAACTGTGACAAGGTGAACCACAACCAAACACTACTGAAATATTCCAACTCTTGCATTTCAACGAAAGAAATTCAAAATGAACTTTGAAAAATCAAGAAAATGTAACTGTGACAAGGTAAACCAGAACCAAACACTACTGAAATATTCCGACTCTTGCATTTCAATGAAAAAAATTCAAAATAAACTTTGAAAAATCAGGAAAATGTAACTGTGACAAGGTAAACCACAACCAAACACTACTGAAATATTCCAACTCTTGCATTTCAACGAAATAAATTCAAAATGAACTTTGAAAAATCAGGAAAATGTAACTGTGACACGGTAAACCACAACCAAACACTACTGAAATATTCCAACTCTTGCATTTCAACGAAAGAGATTCAAAATGAACTTTGAAAGATCAAGAAAGTGTAACTGTGACAAGGTAAACCACAACCAAACACTACTGAAATATTCCAACTCTTGCATTGCAACGAAAGAAATTCAAAATGAACTTTGAAAAATCAAGAAAATGTAAATGTGACAAGGTAGACCACAACCAAACACAACTAAAATATTCCAACTCTTGCATTTCAACGAAAGAAATTCAAAATGAACTTTGAAAAATCAAGAAAATGTACTGTGACAAGGTAAACCAAACACAACTCAAATATTCCAACTCTTGCATTTCAACGAAAGAAATTCAAAATGAACTTTGAAAAATCAATAAAATCTAACTTTGACAAGGTAAACCACAACAAAACACTACTGAAATATTCCAACTCTTGCATTTCAACGAAAGAAATTAAAAATGAACATTTAAAAAAAATGAAAATGTAAATGTGACAAGGTAAACAACAACAAAACACTACTGAAACATTCCAGCTCTTGCATTTCAACGAAGTAATTTCAAAATGAGCTTTTAAAAATCAGACTTTTGGAGGGGGGAGGGGCCGGGGGGAGGGGGTCGTTCTGTGTCTCAATGCACAAAAAAAGTATAAAAAATGGGGGAGGGAAGGGGAGGGGAGGAGGGGAGGGGAGGAGGAGGTGGGAGGAGGAGGAGGAGGGAGGAGGAGGGAGGAGAGCCCTGCGGCGCATCCTGCGGCGCTTTCCTGCGGTGCCTCCCTGCGGCGCATCCCCCGCGGCGCTTTCCTGACCCGCGGTGCATCCCGGCGGTGCTTCTCTGGCCCGTGGGACCTTTGGGGACCGGGGGAGGGCCCTTGGGGCACAGAGGGGGGCTTTGGGAGTCTGGGGGACACTTGAGGACCGATTGGTCCTTTGGGAGCCGGTTGGGCCTTTGGGGGCCGGGGGGGCCTTTGGGGGTCCGGGGGGACAGTTGGGGGCCTGGGGGACATTTGGGGACCGGTGTAGGGCCTTTGGGACCCCGTTGGTCCTTTGGGAGCTCGATGGGCCTTTGGGGGGCCCGGGGATGGCCTTTGGGGGTCTGGGTGGGCCTTTGGGGGCGCCGGTGGCTCTTTGGGAACCCGGGGGACCTTTGAGGACTGGGGGGAGGGCCTTTGGGGTCTGAGGTGCCCTTTGGGGGTCTGGGGGCCCTTTGAGGACCAGAGGAGGGCCTTTGAGGGTCTGAGGAGGGCGTTTGGGGGGCTGGGGCTCTATGGGAGCTTGGGGGACCTTTGAGTACCGGGGGCTTCCTTCGGGGTTGGGGTGGGGGATCGGAACCCTTTGGGGTTGGGGTAGAGGACCTCACGACACTGTTCAAAAGGAACTTGTGTATTATAACGACCACAGAGTTTCACCCTCAAATTCTCTTCTAAAACCATTCCTAAAATCTTCTTTCAAAATGTCTCTAACTGTTTCGCCGAAATAATCCCATAAAATGGATAAAACGGTTTCGCCCAAATAATCCCTAAACGTAATTTCAGCGTGTTCCTTTTGTTTGGCATCTCTGCGCTAACGCATTTCAAATTTCTAGGAAACCCTTTCCTACGTTAATCTCTTCATCTCATAAATTTTCCTAGCTAAACTATTAGGGTTTCGTTAGAATATCAATTTATCTCTCCGACTTAAAGCTCCGTGAAGCCGTATTTAAAAATAGAATTTCTATCTCTTTAGACTCCCGCATAATTCCAAGATAACAAGTGATGTCAATTATAATTCCTGACACTAAAGATCAATGAAGCCCTATTTAAAAATAGAATATTAATTTTTCTCTCTGACCTAAAGAACGTTTATCCCTCAGACCTAAGATTAAAGAAGCCTTAATGTTTCTTAATTCTCCCCTTCGTGAATCAATAATTTCCCCTAGCGATTATGTAAATCAAGTTCACAGTTGCTACTCGTGACAGGACCACGTGATGTATGTTTTTCCAAGTGAGAAAGTTCCTGTTTTTCCAAGTGAGAAAATTCCTGTTTTTTCATTCTCAGTGAGAAAACCATAAACCACGTGGTCCTGTCACCCTGTTTTTCAAATTCTCACTGACAAAAACCATAAAACATCCATAATTTGATGTTGACATCCATGAAAAACATCAAATAAATCGAACAACACACATAACCATCCATGAAAACAACCATAAATTCCTTTTTTTTCAAGTGAGAAAATTCCTGTTTTTTCATTCTCACTGAGAAAACCATATAACAGACATGAATTGCTGTTGACATCCATAAATGTGACAAAGTTCCTGTTGACATCCATAAATGTGACAAAGTTCCTGTTTTTCAAATTCTCACTGACAAAAACCATAAAACATCCATAATTTGATGTTGACATCCGAGAAAAACATCAAATAAATCGAACAACACACATATCTATCCATGAAAACAACCATAAATGTGACAAAATTCATGTTTTTCCAAGTGAGAAAATTCCTGTTTTTTCATTCTCACTGAGAAAACCATAAACCACGTGGTGTAGTCACGAGTACTAGGGTCACTTCTACTCATTGATTCTTTTTTTAATTTATATTGGTTTTGGGTTTCATTTATACTTCAATAGCAAATATTTTTTTCGTTTTAAGATTGATTTGCATATTCAATTTAAGCATTACTCGCTTTAAGATTTATTTATTCATTTATATTATTACTTGTTGCATGTTTTTTTTTGCTTTGATTGTTTATTTAAATTATGTTGATTTTGGGTTTAATTTATTCTTTAATAATAATTTCTGGTAGTTTTGAGTTTGAATTTTAACATATATTTGTATCTTCTTATCTTAAGTTTAAAATGGCCTATACTTTTCTTTGAAAAACTTCTTTTTCGGAAAGTTTTTTTTTATCAATTTTTGTTCGTTTCTGATTGCAAAAAGTTTCAAGTTTTCAAAATACCATATTTCAAAATTAAATTTTTTTTTTTCAAAATCAAATGATCATCAAAGTATCAAAGTATCAAAGCATAGGCAGCGTGCTAGCGCTGCTTAAGTAATGAACAATGCGGGCACAATGTGTTATTTTTTCTCCATACCCGCGCACGTTGTATCGAAGGAGTTGTCGCAGAAACTTTGAAAAGGGCTCATTCGATTGGAAATTGGAGTGGCTAGTGCCCTTTTTAATAGTCGAAAGTGATTGGAGGGCAACTAGACCCTCCACGCCCATCATTCCCCCCAACACATCCAATCAAAAATTCGAGATAGCCATTTTATTCCGCGTAGTTGATTTCCAAATAGAAAATATGTTTTTGAGGAGGAAAGTCCCCCTTAACCCTCAGGGCAAATGTTTTAAGTTATGCCCTGGGGGCATATAAGGTTTTTGTAGAAGGCGTTGTCGTAGAAACTTCAAAAAAGGCTCATTCGATTGGAAATTCAAAGGGCTAGTGCCCTTTTTAATAGTCGAGAATAATTGGAGGGCAACTAACCTCCCCCCCACGCCCATCCGTCCCCCAACCACATCCAATAAAAATTTTGAGATAGCCACTTTGTTCAGCGTAGTTCATTCCCAGATAGAAAATATATTTTGAGGAGGAAACTCCCCCACAACCCTCAGGGCAAGGGTTTTAAGTTATGCCCTGGGGGTATATAATGTTTTTATATAAGGCGTTGTCGTAGAAACTTCAAAAGGGGCTAATTCGACTAGAAATTCAAATGGCTAGTGCCCTTTTTAATAGTCGAAAGTGATTCGAGGGCAACTAGCCCCCTCCCCCCACGCCCATCATTCCCCCAAACACATTCAATCAAAATTTTTAGCTAGCCATTTTATTCAATATTGTAGAAAGTTTTTAAAAGGAGGTCCTTAAGCTTGAAAACCCCTCCCCCCACAGCCCTTAGGGCAAGGGACTTAAATAATTTCCTGGGGCACATAAGTCCGTTATTGTCGGTGTGGTCAAAGGCCTTTCAAACTGGTTCGTACAATGGGAATTTGAAAGTGCTACGTCGTTTTTTGTTAATTGTAAGTTAGTGGATAGCGACTAACGCCCCTCTCATGCCCAACATTTTCCCAAACACATTGAATTAAAATTTTGAGATATACATTTTGTTCAACGTAGTTGAAACTTCTGGAAATTTTGTCTTTTCGGATGATAGCCCCCTCAGAGCCCTCAGTTCAAGGGTTGTAAGTTATGCCGTGGGGTATATAAAGTTTTTATTGAAAGCGTTGTCGTAGAAACTTCAAAAGGGCCTATTCAATTGGAAATTGAAAGGGCTATTGCCTTTTCTAATAGTTGAAAGTGATTGGATAGCGACTAACGCCCCACTCACGCCCACCATTTTCCAAAACACATCCAATCAAAATTTTGAGATATCCATTTTGTTCAACGTAGTTGAAAGTTCTGGAAATTAGGTCTTTTAGGAAAATAACCCCCTCAGAGCCCTCAGTGCAAGGGTTGTAAGTTATGCCCTGGGGGCATGTAAGGTTTATATAGAAAGTTGTTGTATAAATTATAGGCAGCGCGTTTTCGCTGCCTAAGTAAAGAACGGGGTTACTCGAGAACGAGGCAAGAAACGGGGACTAAGTAAAGAGGAGGACACTCCCCCACAACCCTCAGGGCAAGGTTTTAAGTTGTGCCCTGGGGGCATATAAGAACGATGTTGGCACAATGTATTATTTATTAATTTTTTCCTTTAGAGCATGGCACTTCGTAACGAAGAAGCTGTCGTAGAAACTTCAAAAAGCGCTCATTCAATTGGAAATTGAAGTGGCTTGTGCCCTTTTTAATATTTGAAAGTGATTGGAAGGTGACTAACACCCCTTCCACGCTCACCATTTCCCGAAACACATCCAATAAATATTTTGAGATAGCCATTTTGTTCAGCGTAGTTGATTTCCAGATATAAATTATGTTTTTGAGGACAGTCCCCCACAGCCGTTAGGGCAAGGGTTGTAAGTTATACCCTGGGGCATATAAGGGTTTTCATAGAAGGCGTTGTCGTAGAAACTTTAAAAAAGGCTCATTCGATTGGAAATTGAAAGGGCTAGTACCCTTTTTAATAGTCGAAAGTGATTAGAGGGCAACTAATCCGCCTCTCACGCCCGAATTTTCCCCAAACACATCTAATCAAAATTTTGAGATAGCCATTTTATTCAACGTAGCTTTAAGCTCTGGAAATTAGGTCTTTGAGGGTGACAACCCCCCCCCCCCCAGCCCTCAGGGCAAGGGTTGTAAATTATGCCTTGGGGGCATATAAGGTTTTTAGTGAAAGCGTACAAACTTTAAAAGGGATCATTCAATTGGAAATTGAAAGGGCTAGTGCCTTTTTTAATAGTTGAAAGTGATTGGAGAGCGACTAACGCCCCTTTCACGCCCACCACTTTCCCAAACACATCCAATAAAGACTTTGAGATAGCCATTTTGTTCCACGCAGTTCAAAGTTCAGGAAATTATACCTTTGAGTAGGACACTTCCCCCACAGTCTCCAGGGCAAGGGTTATGAGCTATGCCCTGGGGGCACATAAGGTTTTTATTGTAATCTTTGTCGTAAAAACTTGAAAAAAGGCTCATTCGATTTGAAATTAAAAGGGCTAGTGCCCTTTTTAATAGTCGAAAGTGACTAGTGATATTTTTTGTTGTTGTTGTTGTTGTTTAGACCAGGGCACTTCGTATCGAAGGAGTTGTCGTGGGAATTTCGAAAAGGGCTCATTCGATTGAAAATAGAAAGGGCTGTAGCCCTTTTTAATAGTCGAAAGTGATTGGAGGGCAACTCACCCCCCTTTCACTCCCCCCCTCCCAAGCCCACCTTCCCATTTGCCCATTATGTTTAAAAACTAAATAATGCCTTCAGATTAAAAAATGCACTGTGTTAATGCTAATTCGCAATAAGGCATATCAGCATTGTCTCAAGAACGACTGAGGGTATTATGTTCAAAATTTCGGGACTACTTCTGTTCTTAAAATTTAACCAAATCAAAATAGCGTAAGTGTATCCAAGCTATCAAAGAAAGTAAACAGATTTTCTTGCGAATGGTATAAAGTTTTCCATTTCAGGTCAACTAGAGGAGGTTTGAAATTAAATTAAACAGTACTGTTTGTGTCCAGATTTTTAAAAAGGTGCATGTTGTCAAAAATTGCTGAAAATTTTTCTCGAGCATTCAAATAGCAGGCCAAACTATAAAGTCTTAAAAAAACGAAAAGATTTAAAGTATTATTTTCTTTTTCCCTGAAAAGACCATGTCAATATAAAACGAACAGAAATTAATCAAAAAAATTTTTTTCCACAAAATAAATTTTCAAAGAAAAGTAAAGAACTCCATTAAGCAAAAAATGGGCAAAAATAAAATCAAATAATCTACCAAGCGTGAAACTACCACAAATCAGCATCGATAAATAAATGAAACCCAAAACGAACAGAAATTACCATAAGTAACCGATTCAAAATCAAAACGAGCAGAAATTAACATAAGTTGGGGTCAAAACCCCTATGCCTTCCCAAGGCCAGAACATAATTTGCACTTAACTGAAAAAAATATAAATGTTTTTACTTTTATAAATTTAATAAATCAAACAATATTAACATTTTGATCACTAAATTTTTGTCGTAGAAACTTGAAAAACGGCTGATTTGATTGGGAATTCAAAGGGCACTTTACTGAAAAAAATACAAAATGAATGTGCATTGTCAGTTTAATATACATATTATATTAATCAAAATTTTAATATTATTTGATTTATTAAAGTTACAAAAGTAAAAAAATTTATATTTTTTTCAGTTAAGTGCAAATTATGTTCTGGCCTTGGGAAGACATAGGGGTTTTGAGCCCAACTTATTTTAATTTCTGCTCGTTTTGAGTTTGACTCGGTTATTTATTGTAATTTCTGTTGGTTTTGAGCTTCATTTATTTATCGATGCTGATTGGTGGTAGTTTCACGCCTGGTAGATTACTTGATTTTATTTTTGCTCATTTTTTGTTTCATGGAATTCTTTGCTTTTCTTTGAAAAACTTATTTTGTGTGAAAAGTTTTTTAATTAATCAAAGTGAAAAAAATGGGTTTGTGTCCACCTCAGAGTTATTATTATCTAATGTTTGAACAACTTTTAGCAAAATGACTATCTCAAAATTTTTTCGGATGGGTCATGGAAAAAAAGGGCGTGCGGGTGCCTCTTGCCCTTCGATCTCTTTTGACTCTTTAATTGTGAACTAGAACTTTCTATTTTCAATCAAATGAGCCATCTCTGAAGTTTATACGAGTATCCCTTTTATAAGAACCATATATGCACCCGCGCATAACTTACAACGCCTATCCCCGGGCCCTGGGGGGTTTTGTCGACCCCAGAGATTTAATATCTGATGTTTGAAACTATTTTTAATAATTTGGCCGCCTAAAAATTTTTATCAGATAGGTTTCGGGATGAAAAAGGCGTGGAGGGGGGAAGGGTTAGATGCCCACCGATGTCTTTTGACTCTGAGAAAGTGAACTAGAACTTTTAATTTCAAATCAAATGAGCCCTCTCTGAAGTTTATACGAGCATCCCTTCATAGGAACAATATACGGCCTCAGGACATAACTTACAAAGCATGCCCCCGGGATCTGGGATGTTGTGTCGACATCGAACTTTTTGTTATCTTACCTTGGAACTATTTTTAAAAAAATGGCAATAAAAAAATTTGTATCGGATAGGTTTACGGAAAAAATTGCATGCGGTGGGGCTAGCTACCCTCCAATCTCTTTTGACTCTTAAAAATTGAACTAAAACTTTCAATTTTCATTCAAATGAGCCCTCTCTGACGTTTATACGAGTATCCCTTCTATGAGAACCATATATGCCACCAAGGCATAACTTACCGCGCCTGCCCCAGGGCCCTGGGGGTATTGTCGACACCGGAGTTTTTTTATTGTACCTTTGAACTATTTTTAACAAAACTGCTGCATCAAAATTTTTATCGGATGTTTTTGGGGGAAAAGAGGTGTGGGGGGGGGATAGTTGCCCTCCTCTGATCTTTTCTGACTCTTAAAAACTAAGCTAGAACTTTCAATTTCCAGTCAAATGAACTCTCTCTGGAGTTTACACGAACATCCCTTCCATAACAGCTATATATGCCCACCGGGCATAATTTACAACGCCCTCCCCGGGCCCTGAAGGATTTTGTCGACCCCAGAGTTTTTGTTATATAATTTTTGAACCATTTTGAAAAAATAGCTCTCTCAAAGTTCCTATCGGATGGGTGTGTGAAAAATAGGGTGTGGAGGGTGGGGGCTATTTGCCCTCCAATCTCTTTTGACTCTTAAAAATTGAAAGAGAACCTTTAATCTCCAATCTAAAGAGCCCTCTCCGAAGTTTGTACGAGCATTCCTTCTGTAAGAACCATATATGTCCCCAGAGCATTATTTACAACGCCTGCCTCCTGGCCCTGGGGGGTTGCGTCGACACAGGAATTTTCGTTATCTGACCTTTGAACTATTTTTAACGAAATGGCTATCTCAAAATTTTTTATCGGATGGGTTTGGAGAAAAAAGGGTGTGTGTGTGGGGGGGGGGGGGCTAATTGCCCTCGGATATATTTTGACTCTTAAAAAGTGAACTAGAACTTTCAATTTTCAACCAAGTGAGCCCTCTCTGAAGTTTATACGAGCATCCCTTTCATAACAACCAAATCCGCCCCCAGGACAACACTTACAAAGCCTAGTCCCGGGCCTTGGGAGGTTGTGTCGACAACGGAGTTTTGTTATCTAATTTTTGAACAATTTTTAAAAAAATGGCTATCTCCAAATTTGTAGCGGATCGGTTCGGTTAAAAAGGGCGTGGGGGAGGGTCTAGTTGCCCTTCAATCTCTTCACTCTTAAAAAATGAACTTGAACTTTCAATTTCCAATAAAATAAGCCCTCTATGAAGTTTATACGAGCATCCCTTTCACAAGAACCATACATGCCTTCAGGGCGTAACTTAGAACGCTTTCCCCCGGGTCCTGGGGGTTGTATTGACACCGAAGGTTTTCTTATCTGACCTTTGAACTATTTTTAACCAAATTTCTACCTTAAAATGTTCATCAGATGGGTTTAGAAAAAGAAGGCGTGGAGAGGGGGCTAGTTGCACTCTTATCTCTTTTGACTCTTAAAAGTGAACTCGAAATTTCATTTTTTCTAGTCAAATGAGCCCTCTCTGAAGTTTTTACGAGCATCCCTTCCATAAGAACCACATATTCCCCCAGGGTATAACTTACAACGCCTGCTCTTGGGCCGTGGGGGGCTGTGTCGACCCCGATGTTTTGTTATATGGTCTTTAAACTAAAATTAAAGGAATAGCTATCTCAAAGTTCTTATCAGAAGGGTTTGCAGGAAAAAAGGGCGTGAAGGGAAAGGGGGCTAGGTGCCCTCCGATCTCATTTGACTCTAAAGAAAATGAACAAGAACTTTCAATTTCCAATCAAATGAGCCCTATTTGAAGTCTATACGAGTATCCCTTGCCCAGGAACCATATATGCCCCCCAGAACATAACTTACAACGCCTGCCCCTGGGCCCTGGGGGGTTGTGTCAACACCGGACTTTTTGTTATAAGATCTTTGAACTATTTTAACACAAAATCTATCTCATAACCTTTGTCGGATGCATTTGGGAAAAAAGAACGTGGAGGGGGGGGCTTGCTACCCTCCCATATGTTTTGACTTTTAAAAAGTGAACTAGAACTTTCAATTTCCAATAAAATGAGCCCTCTCTGAAGCTTATACGAGCATTCCTTCCATAAGAATAATATATGCCGCCAGGTCTTAAATTACAACGGCTTCCCCTGGGCGCGTGGGGGTTGTGTCGACATCGGAATTTTTGTTATGTGATCATTGAACTATTTTTAACAAAATGACTATCTCAAAATTTTAACGTATACATTAGGGAGAAAAGGGCTTGGTGGGAGGGGCTGGTTAATCTCCAATTCTTTTGACTCGTAAAAAGTGAACTACATCTTTCGATTTCCAATCAAATGAGCCCTCTCTGAAGTTTATACGAGCATCCCTTCCATAAGAACCATATATGCCCCCAGGGCATAATTTACAACACCTGCCTCCAGACTCTGGGGGGTTGTATCGGCACCTGAGCTTTTGTTATCATACTTTTGAACAATTTTTAACAAAATGGCTATCTTAAAATTTTATCGGATTCACTTGGGGAAAAAAGGAGCGGGGGGGGGGGGGCTAGTTGCCCTCTAATGTCTTTTAACTCTCTAAAACTGAACTAGAATTTTTAATTTAAAATAAAATGAGCCCACTCTGAAGTATGTATGTGCATCCCTTCCAAAGAACCATATATTTCCCCAGGGCATAACTTACAACGCCTACCCTCGGGTCCTGGGAGGCGGTGTTGACCACGGAGTTTCATTATATGGTCTTTGAACTATTTCTAAAAAATTGCTATCTCAAAATTCTTATCAGATGGGTTTGAGGGGAAAAGAGCGAAAAGGGGGGGGGGGCTAGGTGCCCTCGGATCTCTTTAGACTTTTAAAAATTGAACTAGAACTTTAAGTTTCTAGTAAAATGAGCCCTCATTGAATTTTATACAAGCATCCAATTCATAAAAACCATATGTGCCCCCAGGGCATAACTTACAACGCCTGCCCCCGGGATCTGGGGGTGTTTTGACACCGGATTTTGTGCTATATGATCTTTAAACTATTTTTAACGGAATGGCTATATCAAAATTTTTAGTGGATGGGTTCAGGGAAAAAGGGCGTAAGGGGAAGGGCTATTTGCCCTTCAATCTCTTCCTTCTTAAATATTGAACTTGAACATTCAATTTCCAATCAAATAAGCCCTCTATGAAGTTTATACGAGCATCCCTTTCATAAGAACCATACATGCCTTCAGGGCATAACTTAGAACGCTTTCCCCCGGGCCCTGGATGGTTGTATTGACACCGAAGTTTTTTTTATCTGACCTTTGAACTATTTTTAACCAAATTTCCATCTTAAAATGTTCATCAGATGGGTTTGGAAAAAGAAGGATCTCTTTTGACTCTTAAAAAGTGAACTCGAACTTTTATATTTCCAGTCAAACGAGACCTCTAGGAAGTTTTTACGAGCATCCCTTCCATAAGAGCCATATATTCCCCCAGGGCATAACTTACGACGCCTGATCTCGGGCCCTGGGGGGGGGGCTGTGTCGACCCCGTAGTTTTCGTTATATGGTCTTTAAACTAATCTAAAAAGAATAGCTATCTCAAAGTTCATATCAGATGGGTTTAAGGAAAAACGGGCGTGGAGGGAGGTGGGCTAGGTGCCCTCCGATCTCTTTTGACTCTTAAGAAAATGAACAACAACTTTCAATTTCCAATCAAATGGGCTCTATTTGAAATTTATACGACTATCCCTTCCCCAAGAACCATATATGCCCCCAGAGCAAAACTTACAACGCCTGCCCCTGGGCCCTGGGGTTTGTGTCAACACCGGACTTTTTGTTATAAGATCTTTTAACTATTTAAACAAAAAAGCTATCACAAAACCTTTCTCGGATGCATTGGGGAAAAAAGAGCGTGGGGGGGGGGACTGATTACCCTCCGATATCTTTTGACTCTTAAAAAGTGAAGTAGAACTTTCAATTTCCAATAAAATGATCCCTCTCTGGAGTTTATACGAGCATTCCTTCCGTAAGAACAATATATGCCGCCAGGTCAAAACTTACAACGCCTTCTCCCGGGCCTTTGGGGGTTGTGTCGACATCGGAATTTATGTTATGTGATCATTGAACTATTTTTAACAAAATGACTATCTCAAAATCTTTATCGTATGCATTAGGGAGAAACGGGCTTGGTGGGAGGGGCTGGTTACCCTCCCATGTCTTTTGACTCTTAAAAAGTTAACTAGAACTTTCAATTTCCAATCAAATAAGCCCTCTTTAAAGTTTATGCGAGTATACCTTCTATAAGAACCATATATGTCCCCAGGGCATAACTTACAACACCTGCCCCCGGCCTCTGGGTTTTTTTTATCGACACCTGTGCTTTAGTTATCTTACTTTTGAACAATTTTTAACAAAATAGCTGTCTTAAAATTTTTTTTGTATAAAATTGGGGAAAAAGGGGCGGGGGGGCTAGTTGCCCTCCAGTGTCTTTTAACTCTCAAAATCTGAAATAGAACTTTCAATTTAAAATCAAATGAGCCCTCTCTGAAGTTTGTATGTGCATCCCTTCCAAAGAATCAGATATTTCCCCGAGACACAACTTACAAATCCTGCCCTCGGGCCCGAGGGGGCTGTGTTGACCCCAGAGTTTCGTTATATAGTCTTTGAACTATTTTTTTGAGAATTGCTATCTCAAAGTTCTTATCAAATGGGTTTGAGGGGAAAAGAGCGTGAAGGGGGGTGGGGGCTAGGTTGCCCTCCGTTCTCTTTTGACTCTTAAAAAGTGAACTAGGACTTTCAGTTTCCAGTCAAATGAGCCCTCTTTGAATTTTATGCGGGCATCCAATTCATAAGAACCATATATGACCCCAGGGCATAACTTACAACGCCTGCCCTCGGGCTCTTGGGGGTTGTGTTGACACCGGAGTTTTTGTAATGTGATCTTTGAACTATTTTTAACAAAATGGCTATCTAAAAATTTTATCGGATGTATTTGGAAAAAAAGAGTGGGGGGGGCTGGTTACCCTCTGATATCTTTTTACTCTTAAAAAATGGACTAGAACTTTCAATTTCCAATCAAACGAGCTCTCTGTAAAGTTTATACGAGCATTCCTTCCTTAAGAACCATATATACCCCCAGGGCATAACTTACAACGCCTGCCCTCTGGCTATTGGGGGGTGTGTCGACACCGGAGTTTTTGTAATGTGTTCATTGACTATTTTTAACAAAACGGCTATCTCAAAATTTGTATCGGATGCATTTGGAAAAAAAATTGTGGGGGGGGGGCTGGTTACCCTCCGATCTCTTTTGACACTTAAAAAGTTAACTATAACTTTCAATTTCCAACCAAATGAGCCCTCTCTTAAGTTTATACGAGCATTCCTTCCATAAGAACCATATGTGCCCCCAGGGCATAATTTACAACACCTGCCCCCAGGCCCTTAGGGCTTGTGTTGACACGAAAGTTTTGTTATGTGATGATTGAACTATTTTTTAACAAAATAGCTATCTCAAAATTTGTATAGGGTGCATTTGGGAAAAAGGGCGTGGGGTGGCTATTTGCCCTCCGGTCACTTTTGACTCCCAAAAAGGGCACTAGAGCTCTTGATTTCCAATCTAATGAGCCCCCTTTGAAGTTTATACGACGACCCCTTCCATATGAAGTGCTTCTGGGGAAAAAATTATAATAATAAAACATTGGAGCCGTATGGTCTTTACTATAGTCAACGCTGTAGCGTTTCCTCTGATAAAGAACCGGCAAAGAAGCGAGTTGGAATGTTATGAAGCAATTGCAAAGTCTAGCATCCAAAGGAAATAGAATCATTCTGATTTGGTCCCTGGACACTCGGGGATTTAAGGTAATGAGATAGCAGATGAAGCAATCAAGACTGGAACATGAACCAGAACCTTTCATTCCCATTTCTCAGAGCTGCCGGAAAGTGGTGATAAGTAGGTGGAGTATTGGAAGAGTGAATGAGAATTAGCATAGGAAGATGGAATGTAATGAAACAAAGGTGGCTAAGACAAATTAAACAAATGAAGGTGGTAAAACAAATGAAACTAGTGGCTAGTCCAATGCGTCTACGCTCTAGAGGTCTTGAAGACTTCATCGATCACGCCTTTTAGACCGTGGAAGGTTGATCCTCATAAAGCCCTGTCGTCTGTAAAATTCAGATCTGTCAAGGACTGCAAGAAGCCATGTGCTTTTCCACAGATGGTCCACTTTGGTTTCTCAGTGCATAAACCAAATTCCACCCTACTACGCAGTTGCACATAATGAAGGAGAGGGGAGATCCTGTCTTTACTTCAACCTCCACAAGAAACTTAGAAATATCACGCAATCCTTCTGCACACCTCAGAGTATCTTGACGAGTTCTTGTGGCGCATCTTCTTTAGTCACAGTTTTCCATAGCTTCTCCTTAACAAGAGAGTCAAAGTCAATAAGGCGATGAGAAGGGGTGAATAGAATATGCTATCCCAAGACAGATTAAGGCAAAATAGCCAATACCTGTTCAGGGAAAACTCTGCCTGATATGAAGCCTATTTGTTATGAACAGTTAACTCGTTGTGTGATTTTTGAATTGATTCAAAAGGATGACAGGGAATATTTTCATGGCTTGGTCAATCAGAGAGTTGGCCTTATAGTTTCCAGAAGTGGCTTTGTTTCTTCAAAACAAAAGGTGCCAGTAAATGACCCGGCATGTCAGAAAGCCAATATTGAAGGATTGTTCCACTTGCTGGGATTGGAGCAAGT
>NC_142799.1:25178485-25209660 GCF_049724085.1 Artemia sp. Qi Xiang Cuo
TTAAAATTTAAAACGAACAGAAATTATTCCGTATATGAAAGGGGCTGTCCCCCCCTCAACGCCTCGCTCTTTACGCTAAAGTTTGACTGTTTCTCACAACTCTATTTTTTAAAACAATAAAACACTTTGGCGTAAAGAGCGAGGCGTTGAGGAGGGGGCAGTCCCTTTCATATACGGAATAATTTCTGTTCCTTTTAGTTTTAATGTCGCTCCTTACTTTCAGTTAAAAAAAAATTGTTTTTTTAATTTAATTATGTTAAAAAATGATTAGAGAATCAAAATATCTAAGCCAAATTTATCCAGGGCTCCCGGTACTAGTTATACATAACAGTAACTATTCAATCACCTTCCAGAAGACTCATTTATGGACTGGATTATAGTTTATTTTTCCGGGCAGTTTCAAAGGTTGTTCCTCATTTAAACAGATGAAAATCCTAAAAAGGGCCAATTTTAACCAATCTCGTTTATAATTCTTACGACATAATTTTTTTACCTTTAATGTATATAATGTAGGTGCTAAAAGACCTTCCAGAAGACTTATTCACATTCTGGATACCAGTTTTTCATCTATTTCAAGGGTTATGTCATTTCCTTCTTGGTTTTAAGCAGATAACAGTCTCAAAAAGACCGTTGTAACCATAAAAAGAGAAGAAAAGCTGAAATGAAGCCAATGTTTTTTTTTCGATGCATAATCATAAGTCTTCTTTTCTAATTGCTCTTATTTGTTTCTCTCTTTCTCCCCCCTCTCTCTCTCTTTATTTTGGGAAAGATAACAGATCTGTCTTCCTGTAAAACAGATCTTTACTTAGTTTAGTATTTTCAAACCAGGCAAATTAACATATAAAAGAAGGCAAATCAACTAAATACCTTTCAATCAATGCTTTTATATGCATTAAAATAATATAACTTAGTAAATAAAGGAGGACAAGAAAACTGAGTGGATCCCTATTCACTCCCATCAAAATATGCAACATATTACAATAGTCAACCCCTTCTCACAAATTTTGCTCAAAGATTAGAAAAATAGAGTTTGTTCATCTGGAGCGACTTGCTCCAATCCCAGCAAGTGGAACAATCCTTCAATATTGGCTTTCTGACATGCCGGGTCATTTACTGGCACCTTTTGTTTTGAAGAAACAAAGCCACTTCTGGAAACTATAAGGCCAACTCTCTGATTGACCAAGCCATGAAAATATTCACTGTCATCCTTTTGAATCAATTCAAAAATCACACAACGAGTTAACTGTTCATAACAAATAGGCTTCATATCAGGCAGAGTTTTCCCTGAAAAGGTATTGGCTATTTTGCCTTAATCTGTCTTGGGATAGCATATTCTATTCACCCCTTCTCATCGCCTTATTGACTTTGACTCTCTTGTTAAGGAGAAGCTATGGAAAACTGTGACTAAAGAAGATGCGCCACAAGAACTCGTCAAGATACTCTGAGGTGTGCAGAAGGATTGCGTGATATTTCTAAGTTTCTTGTGGAGGTTGAAGTAAAGACAGGATCTCCCCTCTCCTTCATTATGTGCAACTGCGTAGTAGGGTGGAATTTGGTTTATGCACTGAGAAACCAAAGTGGACCATCTGTGGAAAAGCACATGGCTTCTTGCAGTCCTTGACAGATCTGAATTTTACAGACGACAGGGCTTTATGAGGATCAACCTTCCACGGTCTAAAAGGCGTGATCGATGAAGTCTTCAAGACCTCTAGAGCGTAGACGCATTGAACTAGCCACTAGTTTCATTTGTTTTACCACCTTCATTTGTTTAATTTGTCTTAGCCACCTTTGTTTCATTACATTCCATCTTCCTATGCTAATTCTCATTCACTCTTCCAATACTCCACCTACTTATCACCACTTTCCGGCAGCTCTGAGAAATGGGAATGAAAGGTTCTGGTTCATGTTCCAGTCTTGACTGCTTCATCGGCTATCTCATTACCTTAAATCCCCGAGTGTCCAGGGACCAAATCAGAATGATTCTATTTCCTTTGGATGCTAGACTTTGCAATTGCTTCATAACATTCCAACTCGCTTCTTTGCCGGTTCTTTATCAGAGGCAACGCTATAGCTTTGACTATAGTAAAGACCATACGGCTCCAATGTTTTATTATTATAATCTTTTCCCCAGAAGCACTTCATATGGAAGGGGTCATGGCATAAACCTCAAAGGGGGCTCATTAGATTGGAAATCGAGAGTTCTAGTGCCCTTTTTGGGAGTCAAAAGTGACCGGAGGGCAAATAGCCACCCCACGCCCTTTTTCCCAAATGCACCCTATACAAATTTTGAGATAGCTATTTTGTTAAAAAATAGTTCAATCATCACATAACAAAACTTTCGTGTCAACACAAGCCCTAAGGGCCAGGGGGCAGGTGTTGTAAATTATGCACTGGGGGCATATATGGTTCTTATGAAAGGAATGCTCGTATAAACTTCAGAGAGGGCTCATTTGATTGGAAATTGAAAGTTCTAGTTCACTTTTTAAGTTTCAAAAGAAATCGGAGGGTAACCAGCCCCCCCCCCACAATTTTTTTTCCAAATGCATCCGATACAAATTTTGAGATAGCCGTTTTGTTAAAAATAGTCAATGAACACATTATAAAAACTCAGGTGGCGAAACAACCCCCCAGGGCACAGGGGCAGGTGTTGTAAGTTAGGCCCTGGGGGTATATATGGTTCTTATGAAAGGAATGCTCGTATAAACTTCAGAGAGTGCTCATTCGATTGGAAATTGAAACTTCTAGTCCATTTTTTAAGAGTAAAAAGATATCAGAGGGTAACCAGCCCCCCCACTCTTTTTTTCCAAATACATCCGATAAAATTTTTAGATAGCCATTTTGTTAAAAATAGTTCAAAGATCATATTACAAAAACTCCGGTGTCAACACAACCCCCCAGAGCCCGAGGGCAGGCGTTGTAAATTATGCCCTGGGGTCATATATGGTTCTTATGAATTGGATGCCCGCATAAAATTCAAAGAGGGCTCATTTGACTGGAAACTGAAAGTCCTAGTTCACTTTTTAAGAGTCAAAAGAGAACGGAGGGCAACCTAGCCCCAACCCCCTTCACGCTCTTTTCCCCTCAAACCCATTTGATAAGAACTTTGAGATAGCCATTTTAAAAAAATAGTTCAAAGACTATATAACGAAACTCTGGGGTCAACACAGCCCCCTAGGGCCCGAGGGCAGGATTTGTAAGTTGTGTCTCGGGGAAATATATGATTCTTTGGAAGGGATGCACATACAAACTTCAGAGAGGGCTCATTTGATTTTAAATTGAAAGTTCTATTTCAGATTTTGAGAGTTAAAAGACACTGGAGGGCAACTAGCCCCCCCGCCCCTTTTTCCCCAATTTTATCCAATAAAAATTTTAAGACAGCTATTTTGTTAAAAATTGTTCAAAAGTAATATAACTAAAGCTCAGGTGTCGATAAAAAAAAAACCCAGAGGCCGGGGACAGGCGTTGTTAGTTATGTCGTGGGGACATATATGATTCTTATGGAAGGGATGCTGGTATAAACTCCAAAGAGGGTTCATTTGATTGGAAATTGAACGTTCTAGTTCACTTTTTAAGAGTCAAAAGAATTGGAGGGTAACCAGCCCCTCCCACCAAGCCCGTTTCTCCCTAATGCATACGATAAAGATTTTGAGATAGTCATTTTGTTAAAAATAGTTCAATGATCACATAACATAAAGTCCGATGTCGACACAACCCCCAAAGGCCCGGGAGAAGGCGTTGTAAGTTTTGACCTGGCGGCATATATTGTTCTTACGGAAGGAATGCTCGTATAAACTCCAGAGAGGGATCATTTTATTGGAAATTGAAAGTTCTACTTCACTTTTTAAGAGTCAAAAGATATCGGAGGGTAATCAGTCCCCCCCCCCACGCTCGTTTTTCCCACATGCATCCGAGAAAGGTTTTGTGTTAGCTTTTTTGTTTAAATAGTTAAAAGATCTTATAACAAAAAGTCCGGTGTTGACACAAACCCCAGGGCCCAGGGGCAGGCGTTGTAAGTTTTGCTCTGGGGGCATATATGGTTCTTGGGGAAGGGATAGTCGTATAAATTTCAAATAGAGCCCATTTGATTGGAAATTGAAAGTTGTTGTTCATTTTCTTAAGAGTCAAAAGAGATCGGAGGGCACCTAGCCCACCTCCCTCCACGCCCGTTTTTCCTTAAACCCATCTGATATGAACTTTGAGATAGCTATTCTTTTTAGATTAGTTTAAAGACAATATAACGAAAACTAAGGGGTCGACACAGCCCCCTCCCAGGGCCCGAGATCAGGTGTCGTAAGTTATGCCCTGGGGGAATATATGGCTCTTACGGAAGGGATGCTCGTAAAAACTTCCCAGAGGTCTCGTTTGACTGGAAATATAAAAGTTCGAGTTCACTTTTTAAGAGTCAAAAGAGATCCTTCTTTTTCCAAACCCATCTGATGAACATTTTAAGATGGAAATTTGGTTAAAAATAGTTCAAAGGTCAGATAAAAAAACTTCGGTGTCAATACAACCCCCCAGGGCCGGGGGAAGGCGTTCTAAGTTATGCTCTGAAGGCATGTATGGTTCTTATGAAAGGGATGCTCGTATAAACTTCATAGAGGGCTTATTTGATTGGAAATTGAATGTTCAAGTTCAATATTTAAGAAGGAAGAGATTGAAGGACAAATAGCCCTTCCCCTTACGCCCTTTTTCCCTGAACCCATCCACTACAAATTTTGATATAGCCATTCTGTTAAAAATAGTTCAAAGATCATATAGCAAAAACTCTGGTGTCAACAACACCCCCAGATCCCGGGGGCAGGCGTGGTAAGTTATGCCCTGGGGGCACATATGGTTTTTATGAATTGGATGCTTGTATAAAATTCAAAGAGGGCTCATTTTACTGGAAACTGAAAGTTCTAGTTCACTTTTTAAAAGTCTAAAGAGATCCGAGGGCACCTAGCCCCCCCCCCCTTTTCGCTCTTTTCCCCTCAAACCCATCTGATAAGAACTTTGAGATAGCCATTTTTTAAAAATAGTTCAAAGACCATATAATGAAACTCTGGGGTCAACACAGCCCCCTAGGACCCGAAGGCAGGAGTTGTAAGTTATGCCCTGGGGAAATATATGGTTCTTTGGAAGGGATGCACATACATACTTCAGAGAGGGCTCATTTTATTGTAAATTAAAAATTCTAGTTCACTTTTAGAGAGTTAAAAGACATTCGCGGGCAACTAGCCCCCCCCCCCCCGCTCCTTTTTTCCCCAAGTGAATCCGATAAAATTTTAAGATAGCCATTTTGTTAAAAATTGTTCAAAAGTATGATAACAAAAGCTCAGGTGCCGATACAACCCCCCAGAGTCTGGAGGCAGGTGTTGTAAATTATGCCCTGGGGGCATATAGGGTTCTTAGGGAAGGGATGCTCGTATAAACTTCAGAGAGGGCTCATTTGATTGAAAATCGAAAGATGTAGTTCACTTTTTACGAGTCAAAAGCATTGGAGATTAACCAGCCCCTTCCACCAAGCCCTTTTCTCCCTAATGTATACGTTAAAATTTTGAGATAGTCATTTTGTTAAAAATAGTTCAATGATCACATAACAAAAATTCCGATGTCGACACAACCCCCACGCGCCCAGGGGAAGCCGTTGTAATTTAAGACCTGGCGGCATATATTATTCTTATGGAAGGAATGCTCGTATAAGCTTCAGAGAGGGCTCATTTTATTGGAAATTGAAAGTTCTAGTTCACTTTTTAAAAGTCAAAACATATGGGAGGGTAGCCAGCCCCCCCCCACGTTCTTTTTTCCCAAATGCATCCGACTAGAAAAAATGAAAATTCGAGTTCACTTTTAAGAGTCAAAAGAGATAAGAGTGCAACTAGCCCCCTCTCCACGCCTTCTTTTTCTAAACCCATCTGATGAACATTTTAAGGTAGAAATTTGGTTAAAAATAGTTCAAAGGTCAGATAAGAAAACCTTCGGTGTCAATACAACCCCCAGGACCTGGGGGAAAGCGTTCTAAGTTACGCCCTGAAGGCATGTATGGTTCTTGTGAAAGGGATGCTCGTATAAACTTCATAGAGGGCTTATTTTATTGGAAATTGAAAGTTCAAGTTCATTTTTTAAGAGTGAAGAGATTGAAGGGCAACTAGACCCTCCCCCACGCCCTTTTTAACCGAACCGATCCGCTACAAATTTTGAGATAGCCATTTTTTTTTAAATTGTTCAAAAATTAGATAACAAAACTCCGTTGTCGACACAACCTCCCAAGGCCCGGGACTAGGCTTTGTAAGTGTTGTCCTGGGGGCGTATTTGGTTGTTATGAAAGGGATACTCGTATAAACTTCAGAGAGGGCTCACTTGGTTGAAAATTGAAAGTTCTAGTTCACTTTTAAAAGTCAAAAGATATCCGAGGGCAATTAGCCCCCCCCCCCGCACACACACACCCTTTTTTCTCCAAACCCATCCGATAAAAATTTGAAATCGCCATTTCGTTAAAAATAGTTCAAAGGTCAGATAACGAAAATTCCTGTGTCGACGCAACCCCCCAGGGCCAGGAGGCAGGCGTTGTAAATAATGCTCTGGGGACATATATGGTTCTTACAGAAGGAATGCTCGTACAAACTTCGGAGAGGGCTCTTTAGATTGGAGATTAAAGGTTCTCTTTCAATTTTTAAGAGTCAAAAGAGATTGGAGGGCAAATAGCCCCCACCCTCCACACCCAATTTTTCACACACCCATCCGATATGAACGTTGAGAGAGCTAATTTTTCAAAATGGTTCAAAAATTATATAAAAAAAAATCTGGGGTCGACAAAATCCTTCAGGGCCCGGGGAGGGCGTTGTAAATTATGCCCGGTGGGCATATATAGCTGTTATGGAAGGAATGTTCGTGTAAACTCCAGAGAGAGTTCATTTGACTGGAAATTGAAAGTTCTAGCTTAGTTTTTAAGAGTCAGAAAAGATCAGAGGAGGGCAACTATCCCCCCCCCACACCTCTTGTCCCCCAAAAACATCCGATAAAAATTTTGATGCAGCAGTTTTGTTAAAAATAGTTCAAAGGTACAATAAAAAAAAACTCCGGTGTCGACAATACCCCCAGGGCCCTGGGGCAGGCGCTGTAAGTTATGCCTTGGTGGCATATATGGTTCTCATAGAAGGGATACTCGTATAAACGTCAGAGAGGGCTCATTTGAATGAAAATTGAAAGTTTTAGTTCAATTTTTAAGAGTCAAAAGAGATTGGAGGGTAGCTAGCCCCACCCCATGCAATTTTTTCCGTAAACCTATCCGATACAAATTTTTTTATGGCCATTTTTTTAAAAATAGTTCCAAGGTAAGATAACAAAAAGTTCGATGTCGACACAACATCCCAGATCCCGGGGGCATGCTTTGTAAGTTATGTCCTGAGGCCGTATATGGTTCCTATGAAAGGGATGCTCGTATAAACTTCAGAGAGGGATCATTTGATTTGAAATTAAAAGTTCTAGTTCACTTTCTCAGAGTCAAAAGACATCGGTGGGCATCTAACCCTTCCCCCCTCCACGCCAAAAAGCTCCTCCCACTTCTTTCTGCATTAGCGGGTTAGTCTGTTTCCGATTGTTTCCAACAAAGTGCATTATTCGTAATAGCGGGTTTCCACTTGTTTCCGATTAGATCACAGTCTGACTTGTCTACCCGTGAAAAAATCTGATGCCGCCTATGTTTCTATCTGCAAAAACGTTCTCTGGAGCACTCGCACCTTGGTCCGGGTTTTTATAATGGGTGAGATAGGGAGAGATCATACTGGATAATTATATAAACTGTGATTCAAAGCCACAATAAACTTCATGAAATAACAAAAGTTTTTCACACATGTCTTTGCTTTCACAAATTTTGCTGTTGTTAACATGAGCATCATTTAGCGTTTCGGAAAATCTTAGTTGATGCTACGTGATACCAGCGGAATTAGCGTGAGCTGCTGACGGTTAGTGGCGACCTTGTTTAGAAAACAGGTGCACCTGAAACTGAAAGAGTGCAATCATTTTTGAAGTAATGTGATGAAGTATACGTTTCAAATTGCTATTGTTTTCTCTGCAGCGCAAGCTACACTTTAGTTTAAAGAGTAAAGGGTGAAAAAAGGGGGAGTAGCCCCTCCTACCTTAGAAATGCTTTCTGTTTATTTTAAGTTTTACCGTTGTAGCTTATTGACGTTTAAGTTTTTTCTGTTTAAAACTTTAATGTATAATAACAAAAGGGTACAAGAGACACTTCTAGGGCCAATTGAAGAACAGGAATAATCTTCGAAATAATTTTGCACAATATTCCTAAAAAAAAATTCCAACTGGTCGATCCATGCTTCAGACTTCGTGCGCTGCGTGGTAGAATCACTCGAGCGGGAAATCACTTGATGAAACACAATCAAAGGATTTTCGGGAAAACTCAGTGAAAGGAAAATATGTTGACTAATATGTTGAAAATATGAAGATTCCTAACAAAATTCTGTCAAGGTGTACACCTTTTGTGTCAGACGAGAACAATGGGTTCTAATGAACCCTCTCCCATTTGATCTTTGTAAGACTTTGTGATAGGTTTCATCACAAGAGTAATATCCTGAGTTTTGTTTTTTTAAAATGAAAAATGGCAAAAATATCTTAAGCTTTGAAACAAAAGTTTCAATGTTAGTTTTTCACAGTATTTTTAATCAGTACAATCATTCAAACTTACTCAACCAAATTTAAAAAAAAGATAAAAATATTTCTAGAAAGTCCAAGAGGAAAGAATGTAGAGCATATGATAGCCCTTCGAAATTAACAGCCGGTAGCACAATTATTAGGGGTCTTACCTAAAAAAAACATCCTGGATTATTTTTTCTTACCAAAACTACATAAAAGTTTGAAGCTAAAGTTCAAATATAAGCTCTTCGCGATGTTTGGTATCAAAAGTAGCTGCTCAAGGCCGTTGTTTGAAACATTAGAAAAATAAAGTAAAACACTTTTTCGGAAAATACTCTATCCAAGAGGAAAATGGATGAGGTAAATGATACCCTTTCAAAACTGAAAGTTCGGTGGCACAAGCGATTTATCTCATGAGAAATATCCTGGATTTATGTTAGAAGTTTTAAATACGTTAAGGTTTGAAACGAAACTTCAAATACAGCTTTGCACGGTATTTTGCATCACTATAAATCTTTAAAAAAATCAATATAAACATTATAAAACATAAAAAAAAATCTGACAAATAAGGTAAAATAATGTTTTGGAAAGCACTCTATTTAAGGAAAGTACACACAGTACATGATAGCCTTTCAAAATTGAAGGGTCGGTAGCACAATTAATAGCCATGTCTGTAAGTGGGACGGCGGAATAGAGAAGATTAAAGGCCGTCATCTATGACTTGAGGTGTAGTTGCATAAAGCCTTTAATTTACTTACCGGCACCTATCTGCTAAGCCTCACCAAATTACATAATTGTGAGGGTTGGTTACAATGAAGCTGAACGACTGAACGACATGCGAAAGAATTATCTTCCCAGATTTTGTGCGTTTGGATACAGACCTGTCACGGTATCTTGCTGAAATCTCATTAACCTTGTGATTATCTTGATATAGTATTTTCTAATGAATGGCAGCTACCAAAAACAAACTAACATTAACAAGGGTGTTTAATTGACTGTGTTTTCATGGTTGATGCCTATTTTGTATTAAATAAAAAAAGGTTTTTTTAACTGAAAGTAAGGAGCGACATTAAAATTTAAAACGAACAAAAATTATTCCATATATGAAAGGGGCTGTCCCCTCCTCAACGCCTCGCTCTTTACGCTAATGTTCTTTATTGTTTAAAAAATATAGTTTTTATACAGAGTCAAACTTTAGCGTAAAGAGCGAGGCGTTGAGGAAGGGACAGCCCCTTTCATATACAGAATAATTTCTGTTCGTTTTAAGTTTTAATGTCGCTCCTTACTTTCAGTTAAAAAACTTATTTTTTTTATTAAATTTCTGAACATTTTTGAATTAATGCAGCTTTGATTTTGGCTCACCGTACATGAATAATTAATTGAAATTTGCATTAATTTTACCTTTTTTATGATTCTTCGTACGATACGACAGATACGACAAATACGATACGATCGAATTTTGTTCAAATCACAAGCCCCAGGATCACAAAGACCGTTTAATTAGAATAGATAGCTCTTTTGAAAGCACTAAAAAAATCTTTAGCGTAAAGAGCGAGGTATTGACTAGGGGTCAACCTACTCATATACGGAATAATTTCTGTTCGTTTTAAGTTTTAATGTTGTTCCCTACTTTCAGTTGAAAAAAACTTTTAAATAATGCTGGGAAATCCAGCGCCCCTTCATAGAAATGTCCCTTCCCCCATGAAAACATCCTCCATGGAAAGATCCTCCCACGTAACCCCCTCCTCCGCCCCCCCCACCAGAAAAAATCCCTCCTGAAAACGTCTGTATACTTCCCTATAAGCAATACTATATGTAAAAATGGGCAAAGTTCATAACTTGCAGCCCTTCCCCCGGGAACTGTGGGGGATGAAGTCATCCTCGAAGACATATTTATTAAATTTTCGACTGTGCTGAACAAAATGGCTATCTCAAAATCTTGATCAGGTGACTTCGGGAAAAAAATGAGCGTGGGAGAGGGCCTAGTTGCTCTCCAATCTTTTTGGTCACTTAAAAAGGGCACTGGAACTTTTAATTTCCGTTCGAATGAATCCTCTCACGATATTCTAGGACCACTGGATCGGTACGATCACCTCTGCAAAAAAAACAACAACAAATAAACAAACATCCGTGATCTTTCTTCTGGCAAAAAATACAAAATTCCACATTTTTGTAGATAGGAGCTTGAAACCTCTACAGTAGGGTTTTCTGATCCACTTAATCCGATGGTGTTAATTTCATTAAGATTACACCTATTTTAGGGGGTGTTTCACTCTTTTTTCGAAAATAAGGTAAATATTTTTAGGCTCGTAACTTTTGATGGGTAAGTAAGACTAAACTTGATGAAACTTATATATTTGAAATCAGCATAAAAACCCAATTTTTGTATGTATCTACTGGTATCAAAATTCCTGTTTTTAGAGTGTCGGTCACTATTGAGCCGGGTCGCTCCTTACCTACAGTTCGTTACCACGAACTCTTTGAAGGCTTATATTCAGCCTCTCTTAATAGCTTGGGATCTGGTAGCATAATAAATCTTCAAATTTACGACTCTTACTTTTTTTTTATTTGCATAGATTTGGTTTTTTTTATTATTTCTTTTTTTATTTTTGAGCTGGGTATATGAGGGTGGTGCTTAATTTTTCATAGTTATAGTTGTGTTTTACGAATTACTGTTTATATATTGTGATTTCCAGAGACAATATTACTTTATAAGAAAAGACATATACATTGTTTCTTATGACCATAAAAGGAAAATAAACACCAAAAACATTCTGTTGTTCATACATGCAGGCGTGTACACAGACTTTTGTTACGGGGGTAGTATATCCATCCTACAACCCATGTAGTACAGCCCATTGTGGGTAGTCCAGCCCATTTTCTTTACTTTCTGTTAATCTTTTGCTATTGGACTTTTTACAATATCTCTCTCGCTATTAACTGTTTTTCATATGATTAGTTTTTATGTAATACTGACAAATAACTGTGAAAGTGGCAAAATCGGGCATGCCTCTGTACATGCGTGACAATATTCCATTATCAAAGGTTGAACAGAAAACAAAATTGGTTTACAGTCATTGTTATTAGTTGATAGGTTTTCCATATTCTTTACCCTTCCTATTATATACCCTTCCTAGTCCCTGTGAGGTAATTGGCAAAAGTGATCCTCTATCTATCAGTGGTTCACTTTCTAAGGTTTACAATAAAGCTAGACACCTCATTCAGGAAACTAATCATTCATTAGTTATCCCTTTGCATGATCTTGAGCTACTATACATTCTTTCATGTGCATGCTTTACTTTTTCTCAGCTTCATAGTGACCTCCCCCGGCCCCTAAGTGTTCCGCTATCTTTTACCTCTGATCAAAATAATTATAATCTTCGCTATATGACAAATCATGTTCAAGTATCATTTACTCCTTGCATAAGGTCAGATTTTAATCCTTTAATGGCGTGCCATATTGTTTGGAATAAGTTGCCTGAATCGGCTCGAAGGTGCCACTCATTCGGTTCGTTTAAAAAAATTGTTAAAAATTCTTTGGCTTCGTAGAAGTTATTTTTATCTGTTTCTTATTATTATTTTTTTTTTAGTCTATTTAATCTACTTAATTAATTTAGTTTATTTATTTTATTTTTTCCTATAGTTTTATTTTATCTATGTTTTCTTTTCTTCTCCTTTTACTCTTCTGTCTGTGAGTAAGTGATCATTTTAAATTTTCTTTTGTTTTTCATCTCTGAGTAAGTAATTCACGTGTCTTCCCCCTTCTTTACAGGCCAATGAGCCTTTGGGGGAGTAATAACATGAATCATTGTTTGTGTATTTAATGAAGAATAAATCTTATCTTAAACCATATGGTGAAATTTTCTCAAACAAATTATGGTTTCCTTAGTATTTAATAATGTGAATTTGACTTCTTATAATCAAATGAAAAACAAAATGTGTTTAGAGAAATCAGATAGGAATACCTCCCTTAAAAATTAGCGACCCAACATCAGCATAATGTATGCGCACATTTAGCAAGCTTTGAGAGACTGAAATTTGAAGTTAATAGTTTTTGCGGAAACAGATGATTCCTGATTGCCCATTGAGTTTAGAATCAAGACATTTTAGAGATTTTAGCCTTTCTCAGGCAAGAGATTGTATAGACCTGTTAAAATCTTAAAGTAGTCTCATTTTCAGTGTTTGCTACCCCTGACTAATAACTCCTAAGTTGAACGGAATTTTTTGATTTTTGATAGCACAGTTATTTCCCAAAAGACAAAAGATTCCGTAGATCCCCAATCCCCATTCCGTAGATCCGTAGAATCCCCAGCATTTTTATTGGGGGGGGGGGGCAAGAGGGGTTCACATCCGGATAGTCAAGGGACATGGGATGTATAACATTTTTTCTTCAAATTATTTGGGGCAACTCCCCCCTGCTCCCCCCAAATGACGCATCTACTATATAGTTAGATTTAACCGATAGAATTTATTAGGAAAATCAAGTATTAAGTATTACAACAAATTAAGAATTAAAATCAAGAAAATAAGCATTGTATTCACCGTCATTATTCCATTCAATTCATCATAACAAAAGTACAGAAAATCTATTCACTTTGACGTTCAACAGTCAGTTGTAAAGAGCATAGGGAACTGCTAAGAGAGGAAACTCAAGCTCATCCCTGAGAAACAAACAACCCACACCACCTAGCATTATTCAGAAAATTTATGAAGTGAATAGCAGAAACCTAACTAAATATTATCTTTATTTCCGTTCTACATCTTTCTTTCTTTTTACTTTATACTGATCCAACGACAACAAATTAATCTGCTTCTGTCAAAGAATTAAATAAAAAAAACAAGTTTTTTCAATTGAAAGTAAGGAGCAACATCAAAATTTAAAATTAACAGAAATGATTACGCATATAAGGAGGTTCGCCCCCTAGTCACTACCTTGCTTTTTACGCTAAAGTTCGAATTTTGTTCCAATTCATTAAGAATGCCTCCTGAATCACAAAGGCCGTTTAATTAGAATAGATAGCTCTTTTGAAAGTACTAAAAAAAACTTTAGGAAGGGGATAAAAAGATTTAGGTAGGGGGTAATAAAGTTAAATAGTATCCGTGTCATTTTTTATGGAATACCCTTCCCGGTTCGGCTGGACAATGTGACTCGTTTGACACCTTCTAAAGACTTCTAAAAAAAAATGGTTTTCATGTGAATGTTATTATTATTTATTTTTTCTTTATTTTTTTGCTTTTTTTCTCGTTTTTGTGTAGCATTCGTTGGGGTCCGTTTAATCTATTTAATTTTTTTAATGTGTTTAAGCTTTAGGGCTTTTAGGGCGGATGAAAACGTACCACATTTTAAAAATAATTTAAAATAATATATTTTTGGGCGGAGAATTGTTGAAGTTCGCTATGGGTGGTAGGGTGGGTAGGGGAGGAAGAGCGAGCTGGGGAGGTAAGGATGGGCTGGGAAGGCGAGGATAGGCAGGAGGGTGATGGGATTGGGAGGACAGCGGGGTCGGGGGAGTTGAGTATAGAAGAGTGATAGAGACCGGATGAGTTATTATTATTTTTCCTTTATATTTTTGTTTATCTATTATTATTTTTAATTCGGTTATTTTTTTTAATATATAAGTTACAGTTTTTTATCACAGATGTAAGTAGTTATGTGTATTATTAAAATATTTGTGTATTATTAATGTTTTTCCACTTTGAAAGGGGTGCCCTATGGCCGAAGGGCACCCTGCAAAACCAGGAATGGTATTTTTTTTGTGGTTTTAAATTTTTTTTGTAGTAAATCTTGTCTTCATCAATTATGTTTGGCTAACTAAATCCAAAAATAAAAAAATAAAAGTTGTTTTAAATTAGTGTAGGTGA
The DNA here is from genome assembly GCF_049724085.1 of Artemia sp. Qi Xiang Cuo. Lineage (NCBI taxonomy): Eukaryota > Metazoa > Arthropoda > Branchiopoda > Anostraca > Artemiidae > Artemia > Artemia sp. Qi Xiang Cuo. The sequence goes on from NC_142799.1 coordinate 25,192,979, forward strand.
CAATCGCAAACCCTCATAGGTTATCCCTCTTTGTTTTTTATGTCGTATAGTTTCTCTAAATTTCCCTTAGTGTTTTTACTATTAACTTGTGTAGTTAAAATATTTCGCTTAAATATTAGACTGGGAGTGTACATCATGACACTAGTTTATGTAGCTATTGACATTGCTATGTTTAGCCTTCATATTTATTCGACGAGAGCAGACACTCGGCCATTTGAGCTTGTGAGTAGTTGTTTTAAATACAACATTCATTCATTTCCCCGAATTAGTAGCGAATAGAAGATGTATAAATGATCCGTGTTCTTCGTTAATTTTAAAATTTTGCTTATGCTACAGAAGGAGGAGATTGAAATGACGAAAACTTGGTTTTGAAAACCTAGTTTAGAGCTATAGTGACACAGTAGATTCATCTGTGCCTGGAGGTGCATTGCCCAGGGTTCGATCCCAGTTGTGGTAGGGCTAATTTTTTTTTGTATTTTTTTTTTGTAAAAAAAAAAATTGTAGTAAATCTTGTCTTCGTCAATTATGTTTGCCTACCCAAATCCAAAAATCAAAAATAAAAGTTGTTTTTAAATTAGTATAGGTGACAATCGCAAACCCTCATAGGTTTCCTCCAGTGCAAAAGTGTTGTTTAGTTTATTTATTTATCAATTTATATTTATTTATTTGTCAATGTGAAAATAAAAATCTTAGATTAGTGTCAGTCTTATCTATTTTATTTAAAGTTCAAGGCACAAGTAAAGGGATTGAGAAATTAGTTGAGAGAACTAGACACTCAAAGCCAAAAATATAAATTATCTGCTATATGACTTTGGAATTCAGTTCCTGTATTTACTAAATTCTCTCAAGATATAGTATAATTATTATACATAGCTCTGATATATCTGTCAGAATTAAAGTTTTATCAAAAGTCAAGGAAATAATACAAATACTGGAAATAAAAACAGAAATACTAAACATTATACATTGCTATGTTTGAGTATATTTATTAAATAGCCAATTAATACACACACAATTGCGAATTTACTGGCTTAATAGACAACGATTGCATGATTTTGCAATGGATCCTATGTGTCTCTTTCCAGTAGTCCCGACAATACCTGAAACAGAAGAAAAAATTCAGTTAAATCCGTAAAAAGCTTACACTGACTCGTGATTTTGATGAATTGAAATTTAGCAGAACAAATTTGAGTGTCTTCAAAAAGAAAGCCCAAAATGGGATGTTTGCCACATGCCCACCTTCTCACTGAAAGGTTGGGAATGGGTAAGGGGGTTGAGTTTTAGAAGTGCCTTGCGCCCGATCTAGTCCTCCTTCATTATCATTATATCCTTATTCAAACAAGATACATTATGTGTAATCAAATTCAGATACATGTGGCCATAGCAGAGGTTTGATGGTCCCGAGTAGCATCTGTGAAGATCAAAATCTGACAGTAGTATTCAAAGGCGGGTCTAGAGCAAACTCTTGGAGGAGGGGCAGTGTGACAAGGGCACCAATAATTGACCAAATTGACAAGTTTATTTTAAAAACTGTTAAAACAAGAGAAAAAACCAAATGAGGGCACCAGAAAAATCTGGATGAAGGGCGCAGTCCCACAGCCCCCCTGGATATGCCTCTGGTAGTATTTGAGACACTAAATCATTCAATGTTTTGACCTTATTTATATCTTTTTGGACTTCCAAACTTTCATAAGGACGTCTCCCTATTGTACTTTCTACGTCTTCCGTACTGGATGGCATTAATAAGACAGGCCTGTGATGAGAAAATACGAGGGAAGTGAGTGCTGAAGTTTCTGTATTTCTAGGAGCTTATTTCAAGAATGACCTGAAAGACTTAACCTTCATTTGAAATAGAGGCAAAATATTCATCTGCCATTTTTTCACTCTTCTATAACAATTCCAATTCCTCATAATACAAACCTTTGAGTAGTTATCTAAGTACCATTTTGCTGACGCCCCCGTACCAAACAGGTTTTTCTGGTAGAACCTTATACTTTGCATACGCCCCCGTACCAAACAGGTTTTTCTGGTAGAACCTTATACTTTGCTGACGCCCCCGTACCAAACAGGTTTTTATGGTTGGTATTCTATTTTACAGGGCATTACACCTTTGCCAAGAGATTTACGCAATTTAAGGGCAATTTTTTCTGACGTAGATTTCTAGTTCATGATATACAAGTTTTTTTTTTAGGTTAAATCCGTGGTAATTCATCTGTAATTCGATTATTAGTTTTTTTTTTTTTTAACTTGGTTAATAGGTTTTTAAACCTATTAATACGAAAGCTACACGCATTCTATTTTTGGAACTATGAGCGAGATTGTGTGATCCTATAAGACTGGTTTCGTTTCATGGGATTTATTAATAGAAGGACTAATGTTTTTGAAAGGGGTAATTACTTCTTTAGTTTACGAGATTTGCGAATTTTTTGCGAGAAGGTATTTGCGTAAAGGTATTGCGATGGTTAAGAATGCCTCACGGGTAATTAAAGAACGGGATGCTTGCATCAACAATACAAAGAATATACTCAGATACTTAATAGATTTGACGCCTACAAGAGACATTGGTAGAAGGTATTCAATAGCTTAATTGAAAAGTAACGATAGAATGACATTGTGACTTGACCTAGCTTTACCTCGCCGATGTGATCTGTATAATACACAAGTGATGATTTGCACAGTGTTGTCAATTTTAAATAGTTTAGAAATAAAAAAATTAACAAGAAATGGCTGAAAAGTGTTTTGAGGGAGATGAGTTGCACGAGGGTTCAGTTACATGCGGATTCAGTTACACGGGAATTAGTTAAATGGGGTCGAGTAGCACGGAGGGTCAGTTGTACAGGGTTTCGGGTATAAAGGGGTTCAGTTACATGGGGGGTTCAGTGGTACGGGGTTTAGGTTATACAGGGGGTCAGTTCCATGGGGGGTTCAGTTATTTTTTCTGATTTTGTGTGTTTTCGCAAGAAAATAACTGGTCTATTAGCAAACTTAGCCATAGCTACCTGAAACTCTGCATAAATATCTTCATTTTTAATCTAATTGCATAGCTACTAAAGGAAACTTGAACATTTTTTCTGATTTTGTGTGACCACCCGGCACCCCAAAGACTCCTGAGCCTCCATTATAATACTTTTTAAGGCTTTATTATATCTTTTCAGAGCAAATTATTATTTTAGGGAATTATTTCGGGGAAACAGTTAGAGACATTTGAACGGTGTTGTGAGGTTCCTTACCACAACCCCAAAGGGCTCCGATCCCCCCAACCCAACCCCGAAGGAAGCCCCCGGACAGCAAAGGTTCTCCGGACCCTCAAAGGATCCCGGGGCCCCGATGCCTCCTGAGTCCCCCATTATAATACTTTTTAAGGCTTTATTATATCTTTTCAGAACAAATTATTATTTTAGGGAATTATTTCGGTGAAACAGTTAGAGACATTTTAAGAGATGATTTTAGAAAAGGACTTGAGGGTGAGACTCTGTGGTCGTTATAATACACAAGTTCCATTTGAACGGTGTTGTGAGGTCCCTTACCAGAACCCCAAAGGGCTCCGATCCCCCCACCCCAACCCTGAAGGAACCCCCCCGGTCCTCAAAGGTTCTCTGGACTCCCAAAGGGGCCCCCGGCGCCCCAAAGACTCCCGAGCCTCCATTATAATACTTTTTAAGGCTTTATTATATCTTTTCAGAACAAATTATTATTTTAGGGAATTATTTCGGTGAAACAGGCCCTCATAGGTGTTTGTTGTCTGAAGCCTATAGTTTGGGATGAATAGTTTGCTATTTCAAGATTTTCTGAGCTAAGGTTTCTTAGTATTTTATAGGTGTTTGTTGTCTGAAACTTATGATTTGAGGTATGTAATTTTCTATTTCCGACTTTTCATAACCTGATTTATTAGTCTTTCGTAGGTATTTGGTGTCTGAAACCTATGATTTGGGATGTGTGGGTTGCTATTTTTTTACTTTTCTGAGCTGGATTTCTTAGCCTTTCGTAGGTGTGTGTTGACTGAAACCTATGATTTGGGAATGAGTGGTTTGCTATTTTTGACTGTTCTGAGTTAGATTTCTTAGCATTTCATAGGTGTGTGCTTTCAGAAAATTATGGTTTGGGAGGTGTAGTTTGCTTTTTGGACTTTTCAGAGCTAGGATTCTTAGTCCCTCATAGGTGTTTGTTGTATGAAACTTCTAGTTTGGGATGAGTAGTTGGATATTTCAGACTTTTCTGAGCTAAGGTTTCTTAGTATTTCGTAGGGGAAGCTTCCACGTCAGTTTTAAGTTCACCAAGACATAAAAAATTTAAAGTTCAGTTCTAATTTTTCCTAAGAAGATAGGAAAAGTTATACTATTATTGTGATTACTTTCTATGAAGTTAGAAAGTTTCACTTTAATTCTAAATTTTCTTAAATTCAGTTCCGACTTTTATCAAAGAGATGAGAAAATTTAAAGTTCAATTCAAAATTTTCTCAACGAAGTCAAGGAAAGTTCAAGTTCCCTACTGAATTTTACCAAAGAACACAATTAAATTCTAATTTATCCAGAGAAAATAAAAATCTTCCACTAAAGTTCTTTATTTCACAAAGACATAAAGAAATTTAAAGTTCAATTCTAAATTTTTCAGTGGAAGATAAAAAGTTCTAGTTCAATTTTAAATTTTCTCAATGAAGTGAAGCAAAGTTCAAGTTCCCTACTGAATTTTACCAAAGAACACAATTCAATTCTAATTTATCCAGAGAAAATAAAAATCTTCCACTTAAGTTCTTCATTTCACAAAGACATAAAGAAATTTAAAGTTCAATTCTAAATTTTTCGGTGGAAGATAGAAAAAGTAATACCATACTTGTGAATATTTTCCCGGAAGATAAAAAGTTCTAGTTCAATTTAAAATTTTCTCAACGAAGTCAAGGAAAGTTCAAGTTCCCTACTGAATTTTACCAAAGAACACAATTCAATTCTAATTTATCCAGAGAAAATAAAAATCTTCCACTTAAGTTCTTTATTTCACAAAGACATAAAGAAATTTAAATTTCAATTCTAAATTTTTCAGTGGAAGATAGAAAAAGTAATACCATACTTGTGAATATTTTCACGGAAGATAAATAGTTCTAGTTCAATTTTAAATTTTCTCAATGAAGTGAAGAAAAGTTCAAGTTCCCTACTGAATTTTACCAAAGAACACAATTCAATTCTAATTTATCCAGAGAAAATAAAAATCTTCCACTTAAGATCTTTATTTCACAAAGACATAAAGAAATTTAAAGTTCAATTCTAAATTTTTCAGTGGAAGATAGAAAAAGTAATACCATACTTGTCAATATTTTCCCGGAAGATAAAAAGTTCTAGTTCAATTTAAAATATTCTCAACGAAGTGAAGAAGAATTCAAGTTCTCTTCTGAATTTTACCAAAGAACACAGTTCAATTCTAATTTCACCAGAAAAAATAAAAATCTTCCACTTCAGCTCTTTATTTCACAAAGACATAAAGAAATTCAAAGTTCAATTCTAAATTTTTTGGTGGAAGATAGAAAAAGTAATACCATACTTGTGAATATTTTCACGGAAGATAAAAAAGTTCTAGTTCAATTTAAAATTTTCTCAATGAAGTGAAGAAAAGTTCAAGTTCTCTACTGAATTTTACCAAAGAACACAATTCAATTCTAATTTCTCCAGAGAAAACAAAAATCTTCCACTTAAGATCTTTATATTACAAAGAATTAAAGAAATTTAGAGTTCAATTCAAAATTTTTTAGTTGAAGATAGAAAAAGTAATACCATACTTCTGATTATTTTAACGAAAGATGAAAATTTATAGTTAAATTCAAGATATTCTCAACGAAGTGGAGAAGAATTCAAGTTCTATTCATAATTTTACCAAAGAACACAATTCAATTCTAATTTCTAAAGAGAAAGTAAAAATCTTCCACTTCAGTTCTTTATTTCACAAAGACATAAAGAAATTTAAAGTTCAATTCTAAATTTTTCGGTGGAAGATAAAAAAAATAATACCATACTTGTGAATATTTTCCCGGAAGATAAAAAGTTTTAGTTCAATTTACAATTTTCTCAACGAAGTGAAGAAAAGTTCAATTTCTCTTCTGAATTTTACTAAAGCAAATTCTTTCTTGAATTCGCCTCCTGGATAAATAAAAAAGACATTTCATTCAAGAAATTATGACAAATTCTAAGTAAGTAACAAACTGTTTCTTGAATCCTCCTCCTGAATGCACAATACAATTATTTCATTTAAGCAATTACTAAAAAATTGTAAACAAGTAACAAACTCTTTCTTGAATACACCTTGTATATATAAAACCCATAAACTTCATAGGAGAAATTATCAGAAATTTTTAGTAAGTAACAAATTATGTATGGAATTAAACTCTACGATCAATAAAAAAGAAATATCATTCAAGAAATTACGACAAAATTCTAAGTTCGTAACAAACTCTTTCTTGAAGTTATCTCATGGATACAATTTTTTCATAATTTCTTGAATTAAATTTCTACATCGTGTATCTAAGTCGTGAAAACAATAATGAGTTTGTTACTTACTTGGAATTTTGTTATAATTTCTTGAATGAAATGTCTTTTTGTTTATCCATCAGGTGAATTCAATAAAGAATTTTATACTTACTTACAATTTTTTCATAATTTCTTTAATGAAATTTCTGCATTGTGTATCCACGAGGTGACTTCAGGAAAGAGTTTGTTACTTGCTCACAATTTTTTCATAATTTCTTAAATGAAATTTCTGCATTATATATCCATGAGGTAACTTCAAGAAAGAGTTTGTTACTTACTTAGAATTTTGTAATAATTTCTTGAATGAAATGTCTTTTTTATTGATCCAGGAGGCGAATTCAAGAAAGAATTTGCTACTTACTTACAATTTTTGATAATTTCTTAATTGAAATTTCTGCATTGTGTATCCACGAGGTGTATTCAAGAAAGAGTTTGTTACTTGCTTACAATTTTTTCGTAATTTCTTAAATGAAATATATGTATTGTGAATTCAGTAGGAGGATTCAAGAAACAGTGTTTTACTTACTTAGAATTTGTCATAATTTCTTGAATGAAATGTCTTTTTTAATTATCAAGGATGTAAAATCAAGAAAGAATTTTGTTTAGTAAAATTCTGCAGAGAAACTGAACTTTTCTTCACTTCGTTGAGAAAATTGTAAATTGAACTTGAACTTTTTATCTTCCTGAAAATATTCACAAGTATGGTATTACTTTTTCTATCTTCCACCGAAAAATTTAGAATTGAACTTTAAATTTCTTTATGTCTTTGTGAAATAAAGAACTTAAGTGGAAGATTTTTATTTTCTCTGGAGAAATTAGAATTGAAATGTGTTCTTTGGTAAAATTCTGAAGAGAACTTGAACTTTCTTATCTTTTGTGAAAAATTTGGAACAGTATTTTAAATTTTTCATCTCTTCGAGAAAATATTCACAGTTATGGTATTACTTTTTCTATCTTCCACCGAAAAATTTAGAATTGAACTTTAAATTTCTTTATGTCTTTGTGAAATAAAGAACTTAAGAGGAAGATTTTTATTTTCTCTGGTGAAATTAGAATTGAATTGTGTTCTTTGGTAAAATTCAGAAGAGAACTTGAATTCTTCTTCACTTCGTTGAGAAAATTTTGAATTGAACTAGAACTTTTTATCTTCCGGGAAAATATTCACAAGTATGGTATTACTTTTTCTATCTTCCATCGAAAAATTTAGAATTGAACTCTAAATTTCTTTATGTCTTTGTAAAATAAAGAACTTAAGTGGAAGATTTTTTTTTTCTCCGGAGATATTAGAATTGAATTGTGTTCTTTGGTTAAATTCAGTAGAGAACTTGAACTTTTCTTCACTTCGTTGAGAAAATTTTTAATTGAACTAGAACTTTTTTATCTTCCGTGAAAATATTCACAAGTATGGTATTACTTTTTCTATCTTCCACCGAAAAATTTAGAATTGAACTCTAAATTTCTTTATGTCTTTGTGAAATAAAGAACTGAAGTGGAAGATTTTTATTTTCTCTGGTGAAATTAGAATTGAACTGTGTTCTTTGGTAAAATTCAGAAGAGAACTTGAATTCTTCTTCACTTCGTTGAGAAAATTTTGAATTGAACTAGAACTTTTTATCTTCCGGGAAAATATTCACAAGCATGATATTACTTTTCCTATCTTCCATCGAAAAATTTTGAATTGAACTCTAAATTTCTTTATGTCTTTGTAAAATAAAGAACTTAAGTGGAAGATTTTTGTTTTCTCTGGAGACATTAGAATTGAATTGTGTTCTTTGGTAAAATTGAGTAGAGAACTTGAACTTTTCTTCACTTCATTGAGAAAATTTTAAATTGAACTATAACTTTTTTATCTTCCGTGAAAATATTCACAAGTATGGTATTACTTTTTCTATCTTCCACCGAAAAATTTAGAATTGAACTTTGGATTTCTTTATGTCTTTGTGAAATAAAGAACTTAAGTGGAAGATTTTTATTTTCTCTTGATAAATTAGAATTGAATTGTGTTCTTTGGTAAAATTCAGTAGGGAACTTGAACTTTTCTTCACTTCATTGAGAAAATTTAAAATTGAACTAGAGCTTTTTATGTTCCGTGAAAATATTCTCAAGTATGGTATTACTTTTTCTATCTTTCTCTGAAAAATTTAGAATTAAACTTTAAATTTCTTTATGACTTTTTGAAATAAAGATCTTAGGTGGAAGATTTTTATTTTCTTTGGTGAAATTAGAATTGAATTGTTTTCTTTGGTAAAATTCAGAAGAGAACTTGAATTCTTCTTCACTTCGTTGAGAAAATTTTGAATTGAACTAGAACTTTTTATCTTCCGGGAAAATATTCACAAGTATGGTATTACTTTTTCTATCTTCCACCGAAAAATTTAGAAATGAACTTTAAATTTCCTTATGTCTTTTTGAAATAAAGAACTTAAGTGGAAGATTTTTATTTTCTCTGGATACATTAGAATTGAATTGTGTTCTTTGGTAAAATTCAGTAGGGAACTTGAACTTTTCTTCACTTCATTGAGAAAATTTAAAATTGAACTAGAACTTTTTATCTTCCGGGAAAATATTCACAAGTATGGTATTACTTTTTCTATCTTCCACTGAAAAAGTTAGAAGTGAACTTTAAATTTCTTTATGTCTTTGTGAAATAAAGAACTTAAGTGGAAGATTTTTATTTTCTCTGGATAAATTAGAATTGAATTGTGTTCTTTGGTAAAATTCAGTAGGGAACTTGAACTTTCCTTGACTTCGTTGAGCAAATTTTAAATTGAACTAGAACTTTTTATCTTCCGGGGAAATATTTACAAGTATGGTATTACTTTTTCTATCTTCCACTGAAAAATTTAGAATTGAACTTTAAATTTCTTTATGTCTTTGTGAAATAAAGAACTTAAGTGGAAGATTTTTATTTTCTCTGGATAAATTAGAATTGAATTGTGTTCTTTGGTAAAATTCAGTAGGGAACTTGAACTTTCCTTGAATTCGTTGAGAAAATTTTGAATTGAACTTTAAATTTTCTCATCTCTTTGAGAAAAGTCGGAACTGAATTTAAGAAAATTTAGAATTAAAGTGAAACTTTCTAACTTCATAGAAAATAATCACAATAATAGTATAACTTTTCCTATCTTCTATGGAAAAATTAGAACTGAACTTTAAATTTTTTATGTCTTGGTGAACTTAAAACTGACGTGGAAGCTTCACCTACGAAATACTAAGAAACCTTAGCTCAGAAAAGTCTGAAATATCCAACTACTCATCCCAAACTAGAAGTTTCAGACAACAAACACCTATGAGGGACTAAGAATCCTAGCTCTGAAAAGCAAACTACACCTCCCAAACCATAATTTTCTGAAAGCACACACCTATGAAATGCTAAGAAATCTAGCTCAGAAAAGTCAAAAATAGCAAACCACTCATTCCCAAATCATAGGTTTCAGTCAACACACACCTACGAAAGGCTAAGAAATCCAGCTCAGAAAAGTAAAAAAATAGCAACCCACACATCCCAAATCATAGGTTTCAGACACCAGATACCTACGAAAGACTAAGAAATTTGGTTATGAAAAGTCGGAAATAGCAAATTACATACCTCAAATCATAAGTTTCAGACAACACACACCTATGAAATAATAAGAAACCTTATATCAGAAAAGCTTTAAATAGCAAACTATTCATCCCAAACTATAGGTTTCAGACAACAAACACCTATGAGGGCCTGTTTCACCGAAATAATTCCCTAAAATAATAATTTGTTCTGAAAAGATATAATAAAGCCTTAAAAAGTATTATGATGGAGGCTCGGGAGTCTTTGGGGCGCCGGGGGCCCCTTCGGGAGTCCAGAGAACCTTTGAGGACCGGGGGGGGGGGTTCCTTCTGGGTTGGGGTGGGGGGATCGGAGCCCTTTGGGGTTCTGGTAAGGGACCTCACAACACCGTTCAAATGGAACTTGTGTATTATAACAACCACAGAGTTTCACCCTCAAGTCCTTTTCTAAAATCATCTCTTAAAATGTCTCTAACTGTTTCACCGAAATAATTCCCTAAAATAATAATTTGTTCTGAAAAGATATAATAAAGCCTTAAAAAGTATTATAATGGGGGACTCAGGAGGCATCGGGGCACCGGGATCCTTTGAGGGTCCGGAGAACCTTTGCTGTCCGGGGGCTTCGTTCGGGGTTGGGTTGGGGGGATCGGAGCCCTTTGGGGTTGTTGTAAGGAACCTCACAACACCGTTCAAATGTCTCTAACTGTTTCACCGAAATAATTCCCTAAAATAATAATTTGTTCTGAAAAGATATAATCAAGCCTTAAAAAGTATTATAATGGAGGCTCAGGAGTCTTTGGGGTGCCGGGTGGTCACACAAAATCAGAAAAAATGTTCAATGTTCCTTTAGTAGCTATGCAATTAGATTAAAAATGAAGATATTTATGCAGAGTTTCAGGTAGCTATGGCTAAGTTTGCTAAAAGACCAGTTATTTTCTTGCGAAAACACAAAATCAGAAAAAATAACTGAACCCCCCATGTAACTGAACCCCTGTATAACCGAGACCCCGTACAACTGAACCCCCCATGTAACTGAACCCCTGTATAACCGAAACCCGGTACAACTGAACATCCGTGCTACTCGACCCCATTTAACTAATCCCCGTGTAACTGAATCCGCATGTAACTGAACCCTCGTGCAACTCAACTCCCTCAAAACACTTTTCAGACATTTCTTGTTAATTTTTTTTATTTCTAAACTATTTAAAATTGACAACACTGTGCAAATCATCACTTGTGTATTATACAGACCACATCGGCGAGGTAAAGCTAGGTCAAGTCACAATGTCATTCTATCGTTACTTTTCAATTAAGCTATTGAATACCTTCTACCAATGTCTCTTGTAGGCGTCAAATCTATTAAGTATCTGAGCATATTCTTTCGGGGGTCCTTTGGGGGGTCCAGAGAACGTTTGGTGGCGGGGGGCGTCGGGCGGGGTGGGGGGGGGGGGATCGGAGCCCTTTGGGGTTGTTGTAAGGGACCTCACAACCCTCTTAAAATATCTCGAACTGTCTCACCGAAATAATTGCCTAAAATAACAATTTGTTCTGAAAAGATATAATAAAGCCTTAAAAAGTATTATAATGGGGGACTCAGGAGGCATCGGGGGCGCCGGGGGTCCTTTGGGGGTCCAGAGAACCTTTGCTGTCCGGGGGCTTCCTTCGGGGTTGGGGTGGAGGGATCGGAGCCCTTTGGGGTTGTGGTAAGGGACCTCACAACACCGTTCAAATGGAACTTGTGTATTATAACGACCACAGAGTTTCACCCTCAAGTCCTTTTCTAAAATCATCTCTTAAAATGTCTCTAACTGTTTCACTGAAATAATTCCCTAAAATAATAATTTGTTCTGAAAAGATATAATAAAGCCTTAAAAAGTATTATAATAGGGGACTCAGGAGGCATCGGGGCGCCGGGGGTCCTTTGAGGGTCCCGAGAACCTTTGCTGTCCGGGGGCTTCCTTCGGGGTTGGGGTGGGGGGATTGGAGCCCTTTGGGGTTGTGGTAAGGGATCTCACAACACCGTTCAAATGTCTCTAACTGTTTCACCGAAATAATTCCCTAAAATAATAATTTGTTCTGAAAAGATATAATAAAGCCTTAAAAAGTATTATAATGGAGGCTCAGGAGTCTTTGGGGTGCCGGGTGGTCACACAAAATCAGAAGAAATGTTCAATGTTCCTTTAGTAGCTATGCAATTAGATTAAAAATGAAGATATTTATACAGAGTTTCAGGTAGCTATGGCTAAGTTTGCTAAAAGACCAGTTATTTTCTTGCGAAAACACACAAAATCAGAAAAAATAACTGAACCCCCCATGTAACTGAACCCCGGTATAACTGAAACCCCGCACAACTGACCCCCCCAGGGAACAGAACCCCGGGCTAACCGAAACCCTGTACAACTGAACCTCCGTGCTACTCGACCCCATTTAACTAATCCCCGTGTAACTGAATCCGCATGTAACTGAACCCTCGTGCAACTCAACTCCCTCAACACACTTTTCAGACATTTCTTGTTAATTTTTTTTATTTCTAAACTATTTAAAATTGACAACACTGTGCAAATCATCACTTGTGTATTATACAGACCACATCGGAGAGGTAAAGCTAGGTCAAGTCACAATGTCATTCTATCGTTACTTTTCAATTAAGCTATTGAATACCTTCTACCAATGTCTCTTGTAGGCGTCAAATCTATTAAGTATATGAGCATATTCTTTGTATTGTTGATGCAATCATCCCATTCTTTAATTATCCGTGAGGCATTCTTAACCATCGCAATACCTTTACGCAAATACCTTTTCGCAAAAAATTCGCAAATCTCGTAAACTAAAGAAGTAATTACCCTTTTCAAAAACATTAGTCGTTCTATTAATGAACCCATGAAACGAAACCAGTCTTATAGCATCATACAATCACGCTCCTAGTTCCAAAAATGGAATGCATGTAGCGTTCGTAGTAATAGGTTTAAAAACCTATTAGCCAAGTTTAAAAAAAAAAACCTACAAATCAACTTACAGATAAATGACCACGGATTTAACCTAAAAAAAAAACTTGTATATCATGAACTAGAAATCTACGTCAGAAAAACTTGTCCTTAAATTGCGTAAATCTCTTGGCAAAGGTGTAATGCCCTGTAGAATAGAATACCTACCAGAAAAACCTGTTTGGTACGGGGGCGTCAGCAAAATGGTACTTAGATAACTACTCCTTTGGTTGTTTGTATTATGGAAAGTTAGTGAGGTCTTTGTCGTTATTTGGTAACTCATATTATGGAAATTCAACTGGAAGGTTCCTTAGTCGTCCCTTCAAGTTTGAAGCTAGATTCACCGTGCAGGGGTATCGTGAAATACTTCAGCAAACTTCAGTCGCGCTTGGGATTTGGTTCTTCGGCATTAGTCAAATGGTGTAGCTGTCGACTCATCAGCACTTTCAAAATGGGTTGTTTAAAGAAGTTCTATTTTTTTATTTCTTATCGATGATAAATTCCTTAAAGGTGACTTTGAAATAAAAACTAACGCGTCTTAAAAATTTTATCTTTTAAAAATTTTATTTAAAAAAAATATTTAAAAAAAGTATTTTAAGCATTTAAAAAAATACTTCCAATATTGAAATTCCCAGAATACTTTAAATAATGGACCATCTATTTAAGCTCATACTTGATTACTTTGCTCCAAAACATAAACTCTAACCAAATCTGTGTTGTTTGGCCTATTTAAAAAAAAATTGACATTTGTAGGGTAATTCTCTGTTATTTTGTCTCAAAGCATAACCACTGCTATCTGTTTACGATTTAGTTGATGGTAAGAACAATTTGATTCTCTCTATTACCGAGTTAAAGATCTATAATTATCGCATAGATCTGCATGAAGACAAAACTTTCCTACCTAAAATGCATTTGAAACGAATAAAAGGTTGACCATATAAGCAATTTTACACAAAATATTTTCCACTGAAGATTAGAATGTTTACGATTCTTGCTTACAAGTCACTTACTCTGACAAAAGAGAAATCCTCAAGAAATAAAACTCAATGCTTTGACTGTAAAATTCAAAAGTCTGAAGCTCCATGTTTTTGACACGTACTTGCAAAAAAAGAGAAGGATAGTGTGCCTCTAGAAATGTCAATACTCATGTTTCTTTTCCCCAACGTACTTTCCCACAAATTTCAAGCCACTCTTTCCACTGATAAAGTCGGCGTTGCGGGTGGTTTTGGAGGGGCCACATGACCTTTTCATGCTTCCAATCATAGACACCGAAAATTATATTTATGATTTGGCTTCACTCAAGGTGCGACATGTCCAAGTTTTAAAAAAAAAGCTGGCTGGTAGATGGACTGAGGTGCTAGAATATCGCAACCACTTTGCTCGTCAATCATGGAGAATTAATTATTGCGTAATTCTGGCTCAAGGAATGTTTAACATGCCTGCCTTTGTGCTAAGAAGTTCAGGGATATTTGAGGTGCTTTTCAACCATTCTGATTGTCTAATAATACCCATTGAGAATGTCTGTGTTATTTTAGTTTAAGCAAGGTGCAACACGCGGACTATTTTATTGGCTGGGACAGGGGTAGATAAAAGTTAGAGTGACCATCGGCCCACCTTGTACATCCTATCGTTGAGGTTCAAATTCCCCACCTGATTTCACTTCAACCATTTTAAAATATTCATTTAAAAAAAATCTTATTAAAGTAAAGAACAAAGCTTAAACTTAAAACGAACAGAAGTTACTGCTTCATAGTTTATGCAACATATATCTGAAAAACTGTTCCTAATAAACTCGTTTGCAATATTAGCCCTAAATTTTTAGAATTATGAAAAGCTAGCACTTTACTGAACTATGCTTGTTTGAGTTTTTTAGAGCATTGAGATTGTACAGTAAAAGTTATTAATGTCATGGCCGGTACAGGATAATTGATAGTTTTATGTTATGGGCTAGTTTTTGAGTTTCCGCAGGCTGCTTAAGAATTGTTTCTGCTCCTCACCCCGTTTTGTTACGTCAGCTTTGTGTTTTCGGTAAAGGACTAGTTTTTCAGGATTCTACAAATACAGGGGCATATCACAAGCCAGCTTGTTTGAAACAGTTTTCAGATAAATGTTGATTAAAATACGAAGCGGTAACTTCTGTTGGTTTTAAGTTTCAGCCTTGCTTTTTACTTTCATGAGAAAGGCTTTATTTATTTTAAAGTTAATTTTTGTTCCTTGGAAATACAGAAAATAGTAACTTTTTGTTGGAATAGACCAATAAATATGTGTTTTATTTCGCATCTCTATCAAACTTTACTTAAAAAAAAAAAAAAAAAAAAAAAAAAAAAAAAAAAAAATCTGTGGTTGTGTCATATAGAGTCCAAGGATAAGATAAGATAAGATAAGTTTTATTCTTCATTAAATACACATACAATATTACATGTTATTAATCCCTCAAAGGCTCATTGACCTGTACAAAGGGGTATATTATCTTTGGCATCTTTGAGGAATTTTAAATCAGAACGTCAATTGTTTATAAAATATTTTAGTAACCTAAAGGACATGAATTTAAGGTATGTAGTTAATACAACCTACAGAAATTCAGGCTCGTATTTTTTACGGAAACATTAAACTTAATGGGTTTTATATATTTGGAATCATAGGCAGCGCAATAACGCTGCCTAAGTAAAGAGCGATATGGACACAATGTACCAATTTTTTTTTTTTGTATCTTCTGACCAAGGCACTTTGTACAGAAGAAGTGGTCGTAGAAACTTCGAAGGGTGCTTATTCGATTGGAAATTGAACTTCTAGTGTCCTTCTAGAGATTCAAAAGTGATTGGAGGGTAACCACCCTCCCCTCCAAAGCTCATCATTTTTCCAAACACGTCTGATGTAATTTTTGAGAGGGTTCAACATAGTTGAAAGGTCCAGTAATTATGTCTTTGGGGATGACAACTCCCACCTTCCCGCCCAGAGACCTCAGGGTAAGGGTTGTAAGTTATACCCCAGGGGCAGATAAGGTTTTTATGGAAGGGATGGTCAAATAAACTTCGGGGGGGGGGGCTCATTAGATTGGAAATACGAAGTTCTAGTTCCCCTTTTAAGAGTCAAAAGTGATCGGAGGGCAACTAGCCCCTCCTCTACGTCTTTTTTCACTAAATGTATCCATAAGAAATTTTGAGATAGCCATTTTGTTCTAAATAGTCCAAAGATCATACAGCAAGGTCTTTGGGATTGAAACAATCCCCCAGAGCGCTCGATCAAGGATTTTTAAGGAATGTCCTGGGGGCATATACGGTTTTTATGGAATGGGTGGTGGTATAAACTTCTGATGGTAATCATTTTATTGGAAACTGAAAGTTCTAGTTTTCTTTTAAGTGTTAAAAGTAATTAAGGGCAAATAGCCTCCCCCCTCCCGACGCCCGCTTTTCCCGAAACGCCTCTGATCGGAATTGTGATTAAACCATTAGTATATACCAAGGTACTACTTTGCCGACGCCCCCGTACCAAACAGTTTTTTCTGTTAATTTTTGCAGGTCATTACACTCTTTGCCAGGGAATAACGCAATTTCAAAAGTTCAGCGTAACTTCAAAGTTCAGTGTCCTTTTTTAGTGTTAAACCAGAAAACCGATGACTCTTTTTACCCGCCAATTATTTTTG